>NC_057812.1:137893777-137918131 GCF_018294505.1 Triticum aestivum
CGAGTGGGAGTCTGGCTCGCCACTTGGTAGGATTTTTAAACACTTAGGCGAGCACTGAGCTGCAGCTAAGCCTCCGAGTGGGAGTTTGGCTCGCCACTCGGTAGGATTTTTAAACACTTAGGCGAGCACTGAGCTGCAGCTAAGCCTCCGAGTGGGAGTCTGGCTCGCCACTCGGTAGGATTTTTAAACACTTAGGTGAGCACTGGGCTGCAGCTAAGCCTCTGAGTGGGAGTCTGGCTCACCACTCGGTAGGATTTTTAAACACTTAGGCAAGCACTGAGCTGCAGCTAAGCCTCTGAGTGGGAGTCTGGCTCGCCACTCGGTAGGATTTTTTTTACAAACTTAGGCGAAACGGATTCGCAGCTAAGCCACCCACTAGGGGATTTCACACGCAAACAAAAGCAACAACAATTATAGGAAAATTTGTAACACTCTTGTCTTTGATAAATAGACTACAGAAGTTTTTCTTATTACATCTCATCCGAGTGAGAATTCAAGTGTGAAAGGGGCGGAGCAGTTCTGCATGCCAAGCTCGTGGCTCATCAATCTGGCGATCGACATTGTAAAGGTGATACGCTCCATTGTGGAGGACTCTGGTGACGATGAAGGGACCTTCCCAAGTAGGAGCGAGCTTGTGTGGTTTCTGTTGATCCACTCGGAGGACCAAATCTCCTTCTTGGAAGGCTCGACTCTTCACATTTCTGGCATGGAATCGACACAAGTCTTGCTGATAAATGGTCGATCGGATCATAGCCATTTCTCTTTCTTCTTCCAGGAGGTCGACTGCGTCTTGCCGGGCTTGTTCTGCTTCATCTTCGGTATAAAGCTCAACTCGGGGTGCATTGTGAAGTAGATCACTCGGCAGGACTGCTTCCGCTCCATAAACCAGAAAGAACGGAGTTCTTCCAGTCGACCGATTTGGGGTAGTCCTCAATCCCCACAGAACTGACGGAAGCTCGTCGACCCAAGCGCCTGCTGCGTGCTTGAGATCACGCATCAGCCGAGGCTTTAGTCCTTTGAGAATCAGACCATTTGCCCTTTCTGCTTGTCCATTCGACTAGGGGTGGGTGACCGATGCGTAGTCGACTCGTGTGCCTTGAGAGGCGCAAAAAGCTCTGAACTTGTCTGAATCAAAGTTTGACCCATTGTCGGTGATGATGCTATGCGGGACTCCATATCTGAATGTTAACTCTCTGACGAAACTGATAGCAGTGCAAGCATCAAGATTCTTGGTAGGCTTAGCTTCAATCCATTTGGTAAACTTGTCGGCTGCCACAAGCACATGTGTGAAACCGCTCCTGCCTGTTCTCAATGGGCCAACCATGTCCAGTCCCCAAACAGCAAAGGGCCAGACGAGTGGAATGGTCTTCAGGGCTGATGCAAGCTTGTGCGACATGTTGGAGTAGAACTGGCACCCTTCACACTTGTCGACTATCTCTTTTGCCATTTCATTCGCTCTTGGCCAGTAAAATCCCGCTTGGTATGCTTTAGCCACAATGGTCCGAGAGGACGCATGATGACCACAGGTCCCCGAGTGGATATCATCAAGGATTATCTGACCTTCTTCTGGTGTTATACACTTTTGACCGACTCCAGTCGCGCTTTCTCTATACAACTATCCCTTTATGACTGTAAAGGCCTTGGATCGACGGACAATCTGTCGAGCCTCCTCTTCGTCCTCCGGGAGTTCCTTTCTCAGGATATACGCGATTTACGGTATCGTCCAGTCAGGGGTGATTGCCGAAACTTCCATGATAGGTCAACCACTGCCAGAATTTCAACTTTAGTCGGATCTGTGGCACTCTTTGGCTGCGGGGCTTCATTTGTAAAAGGATCTTCTTGGACTGATGGCGAGTGAATGTGTTCCAAAAACACATTGCTGGGGATGTCTTCTCCTTGGAGCCTATCTTTGCCAAATCATCAGCCGCTTGATTTTTCAGTCGGGGGATGTGATGAAGCTCTAACCCCTCGAATTTCTTCTCTAACTTTCTCACTGCATTGCAATAACTAGTCATAGCTGGACTTCTGACGTCCCATTCTTTCATCACCTGATTAACCACCAAATCTGAGTCGCCATAGACCATGAGGCGACGGACGCCGAGTGAAATGGCCATGCGCAACCCATACAGAAGTGGTTCATATTCTGCTTCGTTATTGGAGGAATCGAAGTGAATCTGGAGAACATATCTGAGCTTATCTCCTCGGGGGGAAACCAATACTACCCCAGCACCGGAACCATTCAGCATCTTAGATCCATCGAAGAACATGGTCCAGTGCTCCGAGTGAACTTGAGTCGGAAGTTGCTGTTCGATCCACTCGGCAACGAAATCTGCAATTGCTTGGGACTTGATAGCTTTCTTTGCCTCAAACTTGATATCTAGGGGAAGAAGTTCAATTGCCCATTTGGCCACTCGACCAGTTGCATCTCTGTTGTGCAAAATCTCTGATAGTGGAGCGTTGCTGACGACTGTAATGGAATGATCAGAGAAGTAATGTGCAACCTTCTTCGTGGTCATATAAATCCCATATACAAGCTTCTGGTAATGAGGATATCTTTCCTTTGAAGGAGTCAAAACTTCAGAAACATAATATACTGGGCGCTGAACTTTGAAGGCCTTTCCTTCTTCTTCCCGCTCGACCATAAGTACTGTACTGACAACTTGTCCTGTGGCTGCAATGTAAATCAGCAAAGGCTCCTTGCTGATTGGGGCAGCAAGCACCGGCTGGGTGGAGAGCAGAGATTTGAGCTCTGTAAACGCTGCATCAGCTTCTGGAGTCCACTCGAACTTGTCGGACTTCTTCATCAGTCGGTAAAGAGGCAATGCCTTTTCACCGAGGCGAGAGATGAATCGACTTAAAGCGGCCAAGCATCCTGTAAGCTTCTCGACGTCATGCACACGCACAGGACGTTTCATCCGGAGTATAGTACCAATTTTTCAGGATTGGCATCGATTCCCCATTCGAAAACAAGAAAACCGAGTAAGTTCCCACCTGGAACTCCGAACGTGCACTTTGACGAATTGAGCTTGATATCATACCTCCTGAGGTTGGCAAAGGTTTCAGCAAGGTTAGTCAGCAGGTCGGAACCCTTCCGTGACTTGACCACAATATCATCCATGTATGCCTCCACATTCTGACTGATTTGAGTGAGCAAACACTTCTGAATCATCCTCATGAAAGTGGCTCCGGCATTCTTGAGGCCGAAAGGCATGGTGCATAACAGAAGCACCCGAATGGAGTGATGAAAGCTGTTTTGATCTCGTCGGGCCCGTACAGACGGATCTGATGGTACCCGGAATAGGCGTCTAGGAAATACAAACGCTCACATCCCGCAGTCGAGTCGACTATCTAGTCGATGCAAGGGAGAGGAAAATGATCTTTCGGGCAGGCCTGATTGATATGCTTGAAATCAATGCACATGCGAAGTGACTTGTCCTTCTTGGGGACCATGACAACATTGGCGAGCCACTCGGAGTGGTAAATTTCTCGGATGAACTCCGCTGCTAAGAGCCGAGCCACCTCCTCGCCAATGGCCTTCCTCTTCTGGACGGCGGACCGTCGAAGATGCTCTTTCACAGGTTTAAATTTTGGGTCGACTCGTAGACGGTGCTCAGCCAGCCCCCTGGGAACTCCAGGCATGTCAGCAGGCTTCCATGCGAAGATGTCCCAGTTCTCACGGAGGAACTGGATGAGCGCTTCTTCCTATTTGGAGTCGACCGTTGTTGAGATGTGAGTCGGAGCAGCATTTGGATCGGTCGGGTGAATTTGAACTGCCTTCGTTTCACCGGAGGACTAAAAAGCTGATTCTGAAGCAGGCTTCTTAGCTCGTAGCAACTCACTCGGATCTGCAGTCTTCTGATACTCTTGCAGCTCGACCATCGCCATCTGAGCGTCAGCAATCTTTGAGCCTTTCTAAAACACTCTTCTGCTTTCTTCCGATTGCATGTAACAGTGATCACACCTTTGGGACCAGGCATCTTCAATTTGAGATACACATAACATGGTTGAGCCATGAAGCGTGCATAGGCTGGCCTGCCCAAAATAGCGTGATAAGCACTTTGGAAATCCACAACTTCGAATGTCAACTTTTCCTTGCGGTAATTCTTGGAATCACCGAAAACCACATCAAGAGCAATTTGGCCGAGTGACTCGGCTTTCTTCCCAGGAATGACTCCATGGAAACTCATGTTACTGGTGCTGAGCCTGGACATCGCAATGCCCATCCCTTTCAATGTTTCTGCATACAGTATGTTCAAACCGCTGCCTCCATCCATCAGGACTTTGGTCAGTCGAGTGCCTTCGACAACTAGGTCGACCACCAGAGCTTGCCTCCCAGGGGTGGCAATGTGCGTAGGGTGATCAGACTGGTCGAATGTGATGGCAGTCTGGGACCACTTCAGATAATTGGGTGTTGCCGGAGCAACCATATTTACCTCACGGTTAACAACCTTCAGTCGACTTTTGCTCTCAACATCAACAAAAATCATCAGGGTGGAATTGACCTGGGGGTACCCATCGTCACTATCTTCCTTGTCCTCAACTTTGTCCGACTCCTTTTCCTTATCTTTGGACTGCTTGCCCTGAAACTGCTGGATCAGAAGCCGACACTGTCGAGTGGTGTGCTTTGGGTAAATGAGTTTACCCTCTTCATTTTTCTTGCTGTGGATGTGACATGATAGATCCAAAACATTATTTCCATCTTGGTCTTTAACTTTCTTGGGGTTCCAAGGTCCTTTGGGTTTTCCCTTAAATTTTCCCTGGGTTACGGCCAGGGCCTCCCCAGGAGCGGCTGGCTCGGCTTTCCGCTTCTGTTTCCGACTGGAATTTCCTCCGGTTTCTTGGGCGACTGCTTTATGCTTGCCACTCCAGAGTCGATCCTCATCTTCACCATTAGCGTATTTGGTGGCAATCTCCATCATCCGATTCAGAGACATCTCTCCGGTTCGACCGAAATTCAGATTCAATTCTCCGTACTTAACGCCTTCTTTGAAGGCACAAACTGCTTGATGATCTGGTACATTTTCAACTGTGTGATGCAATGTGATCCACCTCTGGATGTAATCCCTCAGAGTTTCATTCGGTTTCTGCACACAAGACCGCAATTCTGTAAGGCCTGCAGGTCGCTTGCATGTTCCTTCAAATGTGGTGACAAACACTCGAGAGAGATCCTCCCAAGTGTAAATGCTGTTGGGTGCTAACTGATTCAGCCACGCTCTGGCCGAGCCTTCTAACATGAGAGGCAGGTGCTTCATGGCTACCTCATCGTTCCCACCGCCAATCTGGACAGCCACTCGGTAATCTTCGAGCCAAGTATCGGGCTTGGACTCACCGGTGAACTTACTAACTCTAGTCACCAACCTGAAGTTGGGAGGAATTACAGCGGCTCTGATGGCTCGACTGAAACACTCCGGCCCTGAAACATGTACTCTGCTACTGGTAGGCGCATCTCTGCCGTGGCCTTCTCGGTGAGCTCTATTCCTGTCGACCAAACCTTGAACAAGAATGGATCTCGCATCAAAGCCTGGTTCCCTGGGGTCGACTGGAATTCTCCGCCCAACACTATGAGGGCGTCTGTCCACCTGCTGTCGAGGCACATATGATCCACTCCTCGGGGGAGGGGTTGGCACTCGACATCGATCATCACGATCGAATCGGTGATCATACTGCTCATTCCTTCTATACTGATCACGCCGGTCTCCACGTCCCTCACACCTCGGAAGCGATCTTGGGCTGTGAGCCGACTGGACTGTATCCACTGCAACGGATCGACTATGGATCTTGTTCCGCGACTGAGAAACAGCGGAATTCTGGTCTCCCGCTGCCCGGAGCAACGCTCTGATTTGCAACAAGCCTCTGCCAGCCTCTGACTGGGAGGGCTGAATCGACTCTGCTATACGGGCCGCAGCCGCCAAATTCTGAATCGGAGTACGATATACCTGCGGGGGCGGAAAGAGTTGACGTCGACTGGATTCTAGAGCCCGTTGACGCGCTCGCCCGTCGAGTATTCGCTGGAGATTCTCCAGTCGAGTGCGCTCGGCCAAGTTAGCCAAGCGTGCGTCCTCCAAGGCTCGGGCCTCGGGGGTTTCTCCAACGATAGGAGTGTGGAGTGCATCCATGTTCCGGCGGCGAAGTTCCTCCCGCTGCAACGACATGAGAGGCTCGGGTAGATACTCCTCGTGAGGACGCGACGGGTCGCCCCCATCCGCGCCTCCGTCAGTGTGGGGGAAACCGGGAGGACTGTGTGGCCCATCGATCACCAAAACCTCTGCAGCTGGGTCACTGCTGTCGCATTCGGATGCGGTCTCTGCGGAGCCAGTCGACAGGTCGAACAGGCCATAGAGGGATTCATCGGGCTCGATTGCCGCGACTTGTGGGGTGGCCGACAAGCGGGCCACCGCATGCCTCACCCACCTCTGAAGCCTCGACCGACCGGAGCGCTTGCGCCGGCGAGAAACAGGGCGGGGAGATGCCACGGGAGCCGACCGATACTAGGTCGACGGCTGCCGCAGGAGGACACCACGGACGCATGCGCGAAAGTGCATCGCCCCGCGGATGGGGAGCGCGTCGATGTCGAGTGGAGCCTCCTGAAGCCAAGCGGAGTCGTCGGCGATGAACGTGAGCGCGTCGAGACGGATCTCGCGGCCCTCCACCAAAGCTCCGCTCGAAACCATGATCAAGGAGATCCGAAAAAATCGCAACTTCTCAAACTAGGCGCTAAGACTCCTAGCCCCACGGTGGGCGCCAACTGTCGTGGTTCTAACTCTGACAGTGATGTAGGGGGGTACGTATGGAGAGGCTAGATCTTAGCTATGGAGGAGTTGTAAGCACACGAGGATTACGAGTTCAGGCCCTTCTCGGAGGAAGTAACAGCCCTACGTCTCGGTGCCCGGAGGCGGTCGACTGAATTATGTGTGTATGAATAACAGGGGTGCCAACCTTTGATACTGAGGAGGGGGTGGCTTATATAGAGTTCGCCAGGCCCCTCTAGCCCTCAGTAATGCAAGGTTTAAAGTACATTAAGACTGGGGGTTACTGGTAACGCCCCTAATAAAGTGCTATGATGACCATAAAAGCTACTTAATGACCGATCGTTTGCGTGCAGGGTGACTTTAGATCTCCTCGCAGTCGAGTGGTTGGAATTTGGTCGAGTGATTGCTTCGTGGTCGAGTGTCTTGAATCTGTCGAGTGGGATACCTCCAAGTCGATTGAAAGGTGACTTCTTCTAGGGATGTCCTTGGGTAGGGTACTAAGGACAGGTCCATGCCCCTATCCTAGGTACATAGCTTCATCACCGGTGACCTCTGTCCATCCAGAGGCACCGGACAATCTGCTGGAAGCTGTTCGCAGTGCTTCCATCGACGAGGAGCACCGTAGTATTATGAGTGTGGTGGTCCAGAAGGTTTAGTCCGCCAAGAGCGGATTGACTGAAGCCTGTGCCAGCCTTCTAACAGGCTTTGAGGTAAGTGTTAAAATATAGGGAAAATATTACCACATAGACAGTAGCCCCTGATGCTCTGTTCGGTGTTCACAAAGAAAAGCCGAACAGAGGATCAAACAATATCACAGGAGTCTAATTTAAGTATGTCAATATGCGTATGCAGGCTTCGCTACTGGCCTCAGCCGCACTGACTGCGGAGGTCGCCTCACTGAAGCAAGACCTCGAGGGGTCCAAGAAAGAGCTCGGCCTTGTCAAGAGGCAGCTCGAGGAGAACAAGGGTAATTAATACCCTGTCTATAGATATGTATATATAAAAGAAGACGCGATTGCAAAATGATAGGATCATCGTATATTTGCCAAGGGACATGACCGAGGTGGCAACCCTGAAGCAAGCGCTAACCAAGGCCCAAGATAAAGCGGCCGAGGAGCGCACTGAGCGGGAAAAGCAAGAGGCTCGTGTGGGCGAGGTGCAGCAAGAGCTCTAGGCTCTCATGACAAAGCACGAGGCGTTGGAGCTTGACTCGAAGACGCGAGAGTCTGAGCTTGCCGCGGCTCTCGAGAGCGCAAAAAGTGCCAAAGCCGAAGCCCGAAAGGCCCTCCAGGAGATTGATGTGATGAAGAAAATAGCGGCGGGTAAGGCATTCTATATGCAAAGCAAGCATGTGAAAGTAAATTACCTGTTACTTACCCGAATCCGGAGCTCTCCAGGAGCATTCGCAGATTTGCCCCGCAGCGTGTCGGATGCCGCACAGTTTTACCAGGCCGAGGAGGGGAGCTCAATGGAGAAGCTGTTCTGGTCTCAGTATAATGGGACCGAACACCCGGTGCCCATGAGCGACCAGCCGAAGCAGCTGGTCGAGCTACATAAAGCGTCCGAACAGGCCATGAAGGGCTTTATAGTCCGGCTGTGGCCTGGCGACGCCCTTCAGAACAGCTACTTTGGCCTGGTGAGCCGGCTTGTGGACACCTGCCCACGGCTGGAGGTCGTCAAGCGGTCCGTCTGCATCAAAGGTGCACGCCGGGCTTTCTCCCATGTGAAGGTGCAGTGGGCCAAGCTAGACGTTGTGAACCTAATCAAGGAAGGGCCGCCGCAGGGCAAGGAGCATCGCACCCCTGAAATTTATTATGAGGGTGTCCTGAAGGGTGCCTGTCTTGTAGCGGACGAATGTTCAAAGGATGTAATGTTTGAGTAAACTTGCTCGTGTGATCCTGTATGATGAAAACTTGTTTCATATGCGCTATGCAACGCTTGTGTGAATTTAAAATGTTACCTTCTATTTGGCTGTTTATCGAATCTGAGAGATGGCTAGTCCTCGGCTTCTGCCCCGATGCCACTAGTGATGGGGTGTTCACGATAAACCTGAGCACTCTTGTTCCCATGTTTGGGTCCTTCGAGGGGGGTGCTCAGCACAACGAACCAGACAACCGGACTAATAATGCTTTATCACTCTCACTAAGCCATAGAATTCTATAATTTTAAATTTCTGCGAAGCCCCTGGTATTCGGAAGGCCGAATTCGGGGCGCGATACACGGCTTTAAGCCGGACAGGGCCGGCCCCTCTCTCTAAGCGGCATCAGTCTTTAGGGACTCGAAAACCTCGCCGAACAGTGACCAGTCTCTCGCCTTATCATGACAGTCAGTTTTAGCTTTCTCTACTGAGGTGCTCAACCCAGCAGAATCGGGGCACAATCGCAGTAGTTCTCCTAGCGCTACCTTAGCCGATAGAGTGGAACGTAAGGTACCAAAACATAGGAGCCGGGCAAACCCAACATTTGACCAAAGACATGATTTGGAGCTGATGCATACAATGCTATAAGTTTGGGGTGTCGCACTTGTGAAAGTGTTCGGACTTTTCACACCATATTGTGGGGTACGTAAGCCCCTGGTGTATTGGCCGTACCAAAGTGTACGGTGCAAGGTGTCATTAATGAACACACACATATATATAACAAGAATGCAATAATAATCGGAATGTTATGCATTTTTTATTAAAAAATGTGTGTTTAAAGCAGAATGATATAGATGGTGCGATAAGCAAAGAGTAGGACTATGTCCCTTCCAAGGGCAAGCTGAGGAACAATATTAAATCAAATATTCCGCTCGTTATTGTCATCCACCTGGGAATTCCATGGTGTGACGTAGCTTTCTGCCTCCTTGGTTGCTGCATCATGTGTTCGGCGATAGTGCTGCCGGACAGGGTTTCCAAAGATTAAGGTCCTGAAAAAGAGAAAAATAACCAAACGGGAAGCCCCTAGTGCGGTTTAAGCCGCGTCTTGGGGCGTGCCGCAGTGTGTCCCCCTCCCCACCTGTGCCCATGGTATTTTTAATGCGTAATTATGTACGCGTGGCACGAGTTCCACCGTTCGGCTGGGACTTGGGTGGGGGTCGCACTGCTACACGAGCTCAGATCGCGCCAGGCGGTCTAGTTGCCGATTGCTCCGAGCGCGCTTGAAGGTGTCCGGGTCTTGAAACACCAAACTGGTGGATTGCCTTGAGAGGCTGCTTTGCACTTCTGCCGCGATGGTCGCGGTGTGATCCTCCGTTCAGAGAGAGTGATCTGTGTTTCCATTGACTGTAATAACCCCATGAGGTTCTGGCATCTTGAGCTTGAGGTATGCATAATGCGGTACTGCATTGAATCTCGCAAATGCGGTTCGCCCGAGCAGTGCATGATAACCACTGCGGAACGGGACTATATCGAAGATTAACTCTTCCCTTCGGAAGTTATCTGGGGATCCGAAGACCACTTCCAGTGTAATTAGGCCTGTGCAATGGGCCTCTACACCTGGAATGACGCCTTTAAAGGTCGTTTTTGTGGGTTTGATCCTTGAGGGGTCTATACCCATTTTGCGCAGGAATAAATCAGGTTCAGGCTGCTACCGCCATCCATAAGGACTCAAGTGAGGTGAAATCTGTCAATGATTGGGTCCAGAACCAGTGCGGCGAATCCACCATGACAGATACTAGTGGGATGGTCCCTGCGATCAAAAGTGATCGGATAGGAGGACCATGGGTTGAACTTTGGGGCGACTGGCTCCAACGCATATACATCTCTGAGCGCACGCTTCCGCTCCCTCTTGGGGATGTGGGTTGCGTATATCATGTTCACCATCCGCACTTGTGGGGGAAACCTCTTCTGTCCTCCGGTGTGTGGCTGCCGGGGCTCCTCCTCGCCACCACTATGTGGCCCCTTGTCTTTGTTTTCGGCAATTAACTTGCCGGCCTGCTTGAACACCCAACAATCCCTGTTGGTGTGATTGGCTGGCTTTTCTGGGGTGCCGTGTATTTGACACGAGCAATTGAGTATACGGTCCAAGCTGGACGAACCCGGCGTACTTTGTTTGAATGGCTTTTTCCGCTGACTGGGTTTATAGCCTTTGAATCCGGCATTGACTGCCATATCCTCGTTATTACCGCTGTTAATGCGACGCTTATGTTTGTTGCGACATGACCTACTATTGCCGTCCTTGGTATCCGAAGTACCATGGTTCTTTGATATGTTATTACTGCGAGCCAGCCAGCTGTCTTCTCCCGCACAAAAGCGGGTCATGAGTGTCATGAGGGCAACCATAGATTTCGGCTTTTCCTGACCAAGGTGTCAAGCTAGCCATTCTTCGCGGATGTTGTGTTTGAAAGCCGCTAGGGCCTCTGCATCCAGACATTCGACAATTTGATTTTTCTTTGTTAGGAACCGAGTCCAGAATTGCCTGGCTGATTCTTCTAGCAGCTGAATTATGTGGCTCAAGTCATCGGCATCTGGTGGCCGCACATAAGTGCCCTGAAAGTTGTCGAGGAATGCGGCTTCCAGATCTTCCCAATAGCTGATGGACTCGGCTGGCAAGCTGTTAAGCCAATGCCGTGCTGGTCTCTTGAGCTTTAGTGGGAGGTATTTGATGGCGTGTAAGTCATCACCGCGGGCCATGTGGATGTGGAGGAGGAAATCATCGATCCATACTACAGGATCTGTTGTGCCGTCGTATGATTCAATATTTACAGGTTTGAAACCTTCTGGGATTTGATGATCCATTACTTCGTCTGTGAAGCATAGGGGGTGTGCGGGGCCTCTATATTGGGCTATATCGCGACGCAGCTCGAATGGGTCTTGCCCGCTGTGTTCAGCCCGACCGGATTTACTTTTACTGTATCCGGCGTGACGTTTATCGTCTCGCATAGTGGCGCGCCCTCGTGATCCGTAGATCGAACTTGCATGCTTTTCTTTGTCCTCCAATATGTCTCGCAGGTCTGGCGTATCTCCCCATGCCTTTTTATTTGAGTGGCGTCGGGGTGCAGGCTGAGTTTTTGGCTAGAATGCTTCTCTATCGCGGCCACGAGGTGGCCGATCAGCCGCGTCATACGCTTCTTCCTCCAGTCGGGGTAGCAACCTGCACTTTGGGTAACTCTTGGAGGGGCGCTCGAGTTTATATTCCTCGGCCACGAGGACTTCAGTCCATCTGTCAGCTAGCAGATCTTGATCAGCTTGAAGCTGCTGCTGCTTTTTCTTAAGGCTATTTGTCGTGGCTATAAGCCAGCGTTTGAAGCGCTCTTGTTCGACGGGATCCTCTGGCACGGCGAATTCGTCGTCGCTGAGGCTTGCCTCGTCTTCGGAGGGGGGCATGTAATTATCATCCTCCGTCTCTCCATCTGCCGCTCTCTCAGGAGGGCTGGCTCCTCCATCCTCCTGCTCTAAATCTTGCTGGAGGAGATTGTTGTTGTCTTCGGCACTATCCGGAGTGTTATTATCTCATGTGCCGGTATCACCACTTTTGCTTTGGCGGGACTTAGAGCGGCGCCGCTGATGTCGGCGCTTGGGTTGCTTCTTGGAGGGGTCATCCTCCGCTATCTCGTCGTCATTGCCTTCTTTGGGTGTATCCACCATGTATATATCGTATGATGAGGTGGCTGTCCAATGCCCTATGGGCGGTGGTTCCTCTTCGTCTCCCGCATCGTCGTCCATACCATCGATGTCTTCGGAGTCGAAGTTGAGCATGTCGGTTAAGTCATCGACAGTGGCTACTAAGTGGGTGGTGGGTGGGCCGCGAATTTCTTCGTCGTCCGCATCCCAATCCTGCCAGACATAGTACGGCCAGGATCCTCCTGACAAGGAGAGAGACCTTAATGAGTTTAGTATATCGCCAAAGGGCGAGTGCTGAAAAATATCCGCGGAGGTGAACTCCATGATCGGCGCCCAATCGGATTCAATAGGAACGGGCGCAGGCGGTTCGGAGTCCGTGGCCGGAGAAGGATCCGGCATTTTGACAACATGGCTCTCGTGCAAGGTAAGGTCGATGTTTGGCTCTATCACCGCTGAGGGTAAGGCCTCCGTGGCGGGGTCCATCCACCCGTCCATGGACAGCACAACTGGCTCCGAATTGAGGGTCGGAGCGGCTGCCTGTGCGATCTCCTGAACACTGTCCGATGGTAGAGCTAAATCGTACTCATCATGACCGCGTGACGCACAAGGCAGAGGCTCGAATCCGTTGAAGATCAAGTGTCCACGGATATCGGCCGTGTAGTTTAAGCTTCCAAACCTGACCTGGTGGCCAGGGGTGTAACTTTCAATCTGCTCCAGATTGCCAAGCGAATTGGCCCACAGTGCAAAGCCGCCAAACACGAAGATCTGTCCGGGGAGAAAAGTCTCACCCTGGACTGCATCGCCATCGATGATAGTAGGAGCCATCAAGCCTAAGGGCGACGACATAGAGGAACTCTCAATGAAAGCACCAATGTCGGTGTCAAAACCGGCGGATCTCGGGTAGGGGGTCCCGAACTGTGCGTCTAAGGCGGATGGTAACAGGAGGCAGAGGACACAATGTTTTACCCAGGTTCGGGCCCTCCTGATGGAGGTAAAACCCTGCGTCCTGCTTGATTAATATTGATGATATGGGTAGTACGAGAGTAGATCTACCACGAGATCAGAGAGGCTAAACCCTAGAAGCTAGCCTATGGTATGATTGTATGTTGTAGTTGTTGTGTCCTACAGACTAAAACCCTCCGGTTTATATAGACACCGGAGAGGGTTAGGGTTACACAAGGTCGGTTACAAAGGAGGAGATATCCATATCCGTATTGCCTAGCTTGCCTTCCACGCCAAGTAGAGTCCCATCCGGACACGAGACGAAGTCTTCAATCTTGTATCTTCATAGTCTAACAGTCCGACCAATGGATATAGTCCGGCTGTCCGGAGACCCCCTAATCCAGGACTCCCACACTACTCCTCCGGTGCTAGTAGTGGAGCAGAGTCCTACTCTACTACTCTACTCAAGCAAGTTAGGGCATAGCATTGTAGGGAGTACCAGTACTGTGATCACTCAAGCAAGTTGTCTGGCATCGACATGACCCTACGCTGCTAGTATGTGTCTCGTAAGTCAAGCGGCGTGCTGTAGTCATCATCACCTGTCCACTTCCCGCAGCACATATTCGCTTCTCCATCTTTGTCCGCACATAATCTCGTCCAATCTTCCATCCCTGCTAAGGCGCCTCCCCCCTCGTCCGAAACCCAAGCACTAACAATGGCAGAACCGAGCAGCGTCCGCCAAAAGAGTGGCTGGAATTCGCTCCCCACAGAGGTAATCAAGCTCATTGTTTCGTGTGTGGACAATCTCAGTACCATGCCGCTCGCTGCATGCTCATCGGGGCTGTACCGTTTACTCAAAGCCCTCGGGCCGGAGCTTTTTAAGCCAGCTCCTTGCTTGTTGATGCCGCCTGATATTCAGAAAGGGCGTGTCATGCAGCATAACAATCGTAGGGTGGCGAGCATCAACCCCCTTGACTGCGATCCGATCCCCGTCAGCCCCAACTACATTAATGGTATGTATTGGGTCGGCATGAACATGTCTTGGATGGTGCTCGTCGACGGTCGCGGCAGCTGGATGCTCGTGGAGGTCTACACCCGGCGATTGATCCCCCTTCCTTCGATTAACACTACACTTCTTTGGCACCACGGCCCAGAATACTCGGAATCTTACAGTAGCCAACATGATACCAAGTTTGATTTTCTCAAGGTTGTAATCTGCCAAGTGCCCACAAGATCTGCGAATTATAAAGACTTCAGGCTAATTGCGTTCTTGAACCGCGGTCTCGCCTATCTGATAGGTCACTGCGGTAAGTGGATAAATCTGCACGTCCATCGTAGGATCATACATCCTCCATGGTTCTCTGATGCCATTGAACACAAGGGCTTCATTTATGCTATCGACTCCTTCTATGGCTAGACGTATTGCTGGCCTACTCCAGTCATCACTACAAACGGCTGTTACAGCAGTATGTTACTTTCCTATGATATCATGATGGCTTGCTTATATTACTGTCAACATTTGCTAAAAAAATATTCATGCTCATAACATGTTGTTCTTAAGATTGACTAAACCAAGAGCCCTTTTTTATTTGACTCCAACTTGATATGATGTTGTAGACTGCCTGGTGTCCCTACCCTTCCTAATCCCAGAACCTTTCAAAAAAAGCGGCATGGTAGTTGCAGGTGGTTCCTGGCTCGATCAGACGACGGTGAAAGATTGATGATCGTTCGCACGTACCGGACGTGTTGTTTCGTGGAATACAATCACAGTCACTACAAGGTCTTTGAGCAGGATCCCAGCTTTTCTGGGCCTTCAAGAATTTTTGACTGGAGGCTGGTAAGTAGCCTTGGTACACGCTCTCTGTTTGTCGGACTAAATTATTCGATTAACCAGGAGATAACCAACGGCAAGGATCATGATGGTAGCGCGGTTTCGATCATCACGCAAAACTATGTGTACACAGCATACCATGCGTCTCTGCATGCACCATACCCTAATATGTGCCGCCACGCTCTGCAGCCCAAAGTAGGAGAGAGGGTTGCAAGTATCAGACTTCGACCTGCTGGCTGGAGTTTCCCCCGTCAGGCACCCATCTGGTTCAAGCCGTCAGCCAATCTCCAGAGCTTAATAAATAGTAACGTCTAACTGAGCCAGTTAGTTAGATGCGTACACTTGGTGTAGTAGGATCTTTATTTAGTTTGATGCATACACTTGTTCTTTTTTGGTAGCCCTTTTGTAATGATGGCTGATGTTTGGTTTGGAAGAGAGAGCTGCGTCTTCACTCTTCTGGCCTGCTTACTGCTTCTGTTGCACCCCCGGCCCTGGTTGCTGCTGCTGTTTTCAATGTACAATCAGTAGTATATTTCGTCTGTTGGTCGAATAAATGTGTTGTTAGAACGACAAACACAATGTTTTGGAAGTCGTTGCACGGTTCGATCCTTTAGTGCCCCGTACCGCACGTAGCGCATACTATTTATCGTACGAAACACATTTTTTTGAAACTCGGAACACATTTTCCACTTGTTGATAACATGCAGCCCACTAATGAAGGCCCAATAGAGAAGCCCATAATTAACTGGAAGGGAGGCTCTCACATGAATCCAGCCCAGGTACATGCTCATGGTCCCCTAAACATAAAGAAATAAATAAATAAATAAAGATAAATGCTCATGCACCAGTTCTTTGGGAAAATAGGTAGCCCAGTATTTCTTTTTGAAGAATACCCAAGCTAGGCCTATTTGTTTTCTCCGAACTACTGGGCTGCAAATCTTTCAAGACGAGGAGGGATGCATTCCGTCCTGGCTTAAGAGTATGGTCAATGTCTGTTAAAAGTAATATCAAAAGGGGTTGAAAATTCCAAAAAAAATTATAGCAAATGGGATATAAGTTTCTTTTTTTGTTTTTGTTCTTCACTGATATCTTATACGTATTTCATTGGATTTAACATGACATAGTACTAATTTATTTTTAAATTTGTTTTAGTATGGCTATTAATTTTTGGATTAAGAATATTTCGTTCCCCAGCAAAAATTTGCAAATTTTCAAAATTTCCCACATATTTAGTTAATTTTTTGACCCTGGTACTGACTAGAAAATGGCCAGCAATTCTAAAAATGGAAAACGGGCTGCAATAAATTCCATATGAATTAGAAAATGAGTAAAAATTATAAAAATAATAGCAAATGGGCTGTAGACGCCACAGATTTCGAGGGTGACTTGTTTACGCAAGGCTTTGTCAGTGAACACATGATTCTAGCAGCAGTTAGTGTTGGATGTCCATCCAACGGCCGACGTGCTTCTTCAATCTCTGATCTTCCTGCTCCAGCCGCCTAAACTACCGCTGGCGGGACTGCCTGCTCCCTCCTCTTGTGGCCCACTATGATGCCACGCAGGCTTCCCCGGCCCACCCTACTCCCTCCGCTGGCCTGGCCGCACGCAATCAACTGCCTCCTTATTACGCAAAAAAAATGATTCCTCCCACTGACATCTGGGGTGCACCGGTTGGGAGGCTGACCTATGGGCCTACTAAGTTCACGCGTACGCAGGGCTTGTCAACTTAGTCAACAAACGATTCTAGCAGCAGTAACCGTTGGATTCGAATCGAACGGTCCTGCTGCTTCTTCAATCGCTGCTCTTCTTGCACCAGCCGCCCAAACCAGCGCCGGGGAGACCGCCTTCTCCTGCCTCCACTGGCCGGTTGTGCTGCCGATGAGGCCTCATCGCCCCCTACTACTCCCACCGCTAGCCAGGCCCTACGGCGACGGTAGCCTCACACCACAGCCGAACCAATGAACCCTCGTACTCCTCTCCGCATGGGCATCCACTGCCGCGTCTTCCCTGGCTCCATGTTGTCCCCTTCCTAGGCCTCGTCGTCGTCCACCACCTTGGTGCTCTCGGCGCGGCGTGATCAACATGGTCAACGACATTCCATCGGAAGAGTACTGTACGTGGAGAGGCTGACAGCTGGGTCCACTGCCACAACCCAATTTTTTTGTGATTTGCCAAGTAAGTCGCTTTGTCAGGCCTGTTGGGCTGCAAATCTTTCAAGACGAGGAGAGCTTTCATTCGGCTGGCCGAGAAAATGGCCCATTGGTAATGAGAAATGGGCTGTACATTTTTAAAACACATCAAACCGACAATTAGTTTCAAATATCTTTTTTCATTTCGAGATTTGAAATCTATACCTATACTAATTCTTGACTCCCTAGAAATTACCACGTTAATCAGATTTTACAAGCCGTTAATCACGTGGGACCGAATTATAACGGTGTAGATTAATACAGGTAATCCACGGCCATCTAACCATCAATCAGCCAATGCAAAAAAACATCAAAAAAGAGACTCCTCCATGGCTCCATGTCTCTCCACCAATGTTTGTTGTGGACCGATCTCTCCTCTTCCCATCAAGTGTCCAACGATTTAAGACAAACGTCTCTCCACCAATGTTTGTTGTGGACCGATCTCTCCTCTTCCCCTGAAGTGTCCAGCGATTTATGATAAAAGGTCCCCAGCGATCCCAAAACAGAAAACCCAATATATCACACTCCTATATAAAAAACCTAAAGATCTTGTAAATAAAAATCCCCTCAAGATCGTCCTTCCTCAAAGGAGTGTCCATCCGCACGTTTCCAGTACCTATCTTCCGCATCCTCCATCTTGCCGCATCTTTTCTTCGGGACGTCAGTGACTTTGGTGATCCATCCAAGTTTGAATCAGTGCAAAAGTATTGGGTACGATCAGATCCAATCTGATCCTCTCCTGTAGCCTGTGATTCTGTTCCTCTCCAGTATAAAAATCTCGATTCTAATCTGTTTTCAAGCTCTTGCTACGGAGTAATCTAACGTCTATTTTCAATCCAGCAGATGAATTTTTCCCAACATAGTTGATGCATGGGTGGAGTTGTACCAACGACTATTTGAGGCATGCACATGTTTCCTGCAGGACTCTCCGCCTTAATTTCATAGAAGAAAAACTTATCCCTAAAAGGCCCATCGTCATGCGTACAGGCTACGGTTTCCTTCTGTTCCCCGCCTCTCCCGACCAGATCATCATCGCGCATCCCCTACGGTCGCTCTGGATTCCATCCATGCTGAAATTGATTTAAAAGGTAGGGGTATGATCCAATTCATCCTCTCCTGCGGCCTAGATCTAACTTCGATACATCTAATCACCTACCATGAATTTGTACCACCATGATTTGAAGCAATCAACCCATCGTTTTTGTGTGCATGCCAGTTCTGTTCTCGGCGGAATTGATCAAGAAAGGTATCGATTGGCCGATGTGTACATGTGTGTACTAGCTTCTGGATGTCAACTTGCTTCGTCGTCGCCACTGTAAGCACTCGAGCTGGCATTAACTTGCACTTGCACAAACACTGCACGTGATTCTGTTCCTCTTTAATCATTGAAATCTGGAATCTCATGAGCTTTTAAATTCTTGACGTGCAGAAATTAATCAGACACCTACTTTTAGGCTGCTAACGATTTTATCCAATGAAGGCTGATATAGAGAAGTAACTATACCATCCAATCTTTGAAACAGATTGGACGTCCATCACAGTCGACAAGGCTGCCGAGCTAAGAACTGTGGCAGACTGGTGGTGGAGCCGTTTACTTGCTCGACACTGTAAGATTTTGTTGTTGCATCCACTTGGCAAGTAACTCAGAACCCTTGAATCTCCTGCTAATAGTTTTACTCATATAGTTTATCCTTAATACCCTGTCCATAGGGTTGACGCTATTAGTGGCAAGTGCAATGCATATGTAGGTAAGTTGGCTAGACTAATATTCATTTCTTCCACCTATTTTTTTTTTGAAACAGAAAAATGGTGCCGGTGCACATTATGGGCAAGCATTGACAGCACATATAGTTGGTGTGTGATAACAGTTACTTCAGGCTATTTAAGTTAACATTTTGCCACATTTTACATACATCTAATATTATGAGTTCTCGGCTGGTAGAGAATGTGGACTGAGATACATCATGGTATTGCGTACAGAAACTTCGACTTGATTCAAGGACTAAGTATTTAACGTGATTCAGTTTTTATTCCATGCATATTGTTCACTTGAGAAGTTACTAGATGAAATCAAAGAACATTCTATAGTAAGCGAGCAAGCACGCCGAAGCACACAAATCATGGAATTATTAAGCTACTTTACAACTGCATTTCAGTGGACTATATCGTGCATTAGTTTTTCCTTACCTTGAGAATATTATCTTGGATTTTAATTAAATGGCAGTCTAGAATTTTTATCTCATTCATGTATTTACCTTTTCTTATAGTTGTGACGAGCAAATTCAGCAAATTTAACTGGTGGTGAATTCAATCAAGTGTGAGACCGCTATCTAATATCTTCTTTGCAGGTGTGATATGAAAGGAGGCGTCTTGGTTTTCCAAGATCGAGAATGGAGTTCCATGAAGCAACAGTAATGATATCAATCAAGTCTCACTTTTTTATTTTTACGTTTATTATTTTCATCACACCATTTATACATAATTTATATTGGTGTTGAAGGCAAACTGTCTAAAGTGTTCCCTTTACATTGTTGATATATGAAGTTTCTGATTTGATTTCTTAAATCATCTGCCATTGGTTTATGCATATTATATGAAAATATTTTATAGGCTACACCTGAACATAGCTGGATTCTATGGAATTGATTGCTAAAACAGATTTAGCGTTTAACTTCATATGATACATTGATCCTTCTGTACTAGATTCTAACTACTGTAAAATGGATTCTTTAGCGTACCTATTACAAACATATTAATTCAGCCAACGTTCTGAACAATTTCTAGATATTGTGCTGCTTCATGCAGTTGTTTTCCCACAACAAACATCCTCTGACCAAGGCAGTATATTCTACCATGTCTAACCGACCTGATTGTTTCCAAAAATAGACAATCGAGTTTCAGTTTTACACATGTTTGTTTCTGCACCTACCTGACTGCCTAACATCTTTTTGATATAGGAACAAACTGCAACTGATAAAAAACGCTTTCCTTAATCTATGAAAGACAGTTTTTCTTCCTAATTCACATCACGTGACTACCTTCTATAAGCAGAGAAATCTATGTGTTCTTGGAACTTCAGTTATCTTGAGGATTTTGATTATTTGTACAGAACAATTACATTTAAGTTGATTGTGCCCTCTGTTGCCAGGAAGAATGAAATCCATCATGGAACGGATTATAGAGGAATACATTGATTATATACATTCTCAAACTACTTTGTTGTTCAGAATCAAGGTTATGAAAAAAATATGATACATACTTTTGTACCACCTTAGTCGATCGATATGAACCCTCAAATTCTATAGTATAAACTTATAAGATCAGATGGGTACATACCATATTTCTTTAGAACAAACTATTAAAGCTATAATGTTAATTGTACGTACATCCATATTTCCATGCTTTAAATTTAAAAATCAGAATGCTTACCTTTACCTATACCATATGATCTTATTAGGCTTTTTACATATAAACCAAACTTGGTCTCATTATTTTGATCATTTATATCTACCTTTCTTGGGAACTATAGTAAGCTCCCATCGCAAGTCCAGAATTGCGATCTAAATATCATTGGTCAATACAGATTTTAATATATGTTCTATCTCAATATAGAATTTTGTCTTGGTAGACAGAATGACTACAATTATCTTGACAATGTGCTTTCTTGCATACTATTCTATAGTTTTCCCACGGAGAAGAACAAGGCAGAAGTTATGTTCTACAAATTTTATATTTTAGATAGGATACTATGTTGGACTACTCAGTTTTCATGTCTTTAGGGCATCAACATCTCCAATATTAGAAATGAAATATTGTAACACCCTCGATGCGACTATATCTCCCACATGTCGAGGCACGACTTAGAGACATAATCACATTGAAGGCATATGTCGCAAGTTAGGCAATCTTCATAACATCCCATGTAATAAAAATAAAAGGGGAGATAACATAGTTGGCTTACACTCGCCACGTCAATCAAGTACATAAATAACATTACATCATCCAAACACTCATGGCCCGACTATGACGCCAAAATAAAAGAGAACCCAACATGCGACACGGTCCCGTTCACCCCCAACTGGGCACCACTACTAATCATTTGGGAAAGGAAACGTAGTATCATTGAGAGTCTTTGTCGAACTCCCACTTGAGCTCGTACGTCTCTCCCGGAGCGGAATCATCAGGCCCTGCATCTGGTGTAATAGTAATCTGTGAGCCACAGGGACTCAGCAATCTCGCACCCTCGCGATCAAGACTATTTGAGCTTATAGGTATGGCAAGGTAAAATATGAGTGGAGCTGCAGCAAGCGACTAGCAAGTATGGTGGCTAACTTATTCGCAAAAGAGAGCGAGAAGAGGAGGCAAAGCACGAGCGAGAAGCTAGAGAGCAACCTGCGCAAACATTACTCCAACACCGTGTCCACTTCCCGGACTCCGCCGAGAAGAGGCCATCACGGTAACACACTCAGTTGATTCATTTTAATTAAATTAAGGTTCAAGTTGTCGACAACCGGACATTAACAAATTCCCATCTGCCCATAACCGCGGGCACGACTTTCGAAAGTTCAATCCCTGCAGGGGAGTCCCAACTTAGCCCATGATAAGCTCTCACGGTCAATGAAGGAATAGACCTCCTCCCAAGACGTTCCGATCAGACTCGGTATCTCGGTAACTCAAGACACTTCGACAGGTTAAAAAAAGACCAGCAACACTGCCCGAATGTGCCGACAAATCCCGATAGGAGCTGCACATATCTCTTTCTCAGGGCACACTCAGATAAGCAATCCGTACAACTAAAACCAGCCCTCGAGTTTCCCCGAGGTGGCGCTGCAAGGGGCTCTAGTTTGGACCAACACTCAGAGGAGCACTGGCCCGGGGGGGTTAAAATAAGATGACCCTTGAGTCTGCAGAACCCAAGGGAAAGAAAAGGCTAGGTGGAAAAAGGTAAAACCAAGGTTGGGCATTGCTGGAAAAGCTTTAATCAAGGCGAAATATCAAGGGGTTCCCATTATAACCCAACCGCGTAAGGAACGCAAAATCCGGGAACATAACACCGATATGACGGAAAACTAGGGCGGCAAGAGTGGAACAAAACACTAGGCGAGAGGCCGAGCCTTCCACCCTTTACCAAGTATATAGATGCATTAAGATAACATAGCAATATAATGATATCCCAACAAGTAAATAAATGTTCCAACAAGGAACGGCCTCCAATCTTCACCTGCAACTAGCAACGCTATAAGAGGGGCTGAGCAAAGCGGTAACATAGCCAATCAACGGTTTCCTAGGACAATGGTGGGTTAGAGGTTTGACATGGCAATTTGGGAGGCTTGCAAGCAATTGGTAGGCATCCTAGCAATGGCATAGCAAAAGAGCGAGCAAACTAGCATAGCAAAGATAGTAGTGATTTCGAGGGTATGATCATCTTGCCTGCACAGTTGTTAGAGTTGACTGGATCCTCAAGAGCAAACTCAACGGGCTCCTCGTTAGCGAACTCATCTCTCGGCTCTACCCAAACAAGACAAACAAGCAACAAGGATACAATCAACCGCGTGCAAACTCAATCAACACGATGCAAAGATGATATGCTATGCGGGATGCGATGCGAGATGCAAAATGCAAGATATGACAGGAAATGCATGAACCTGGCCTCAACTTGCAATTCCAAGGGTGCCACTGGAAAGATGAGATGAAATCGCTTGAAAACGATATAAAGAACGCCGGAACCGGAGTTACAGTTTGGAAATGGCAAGCGTTTCAAAAATGACACCGGTCTGCGATTTACAGCAAGTAGGCATCTAAATGCAATGAAATGTACATGCTACAGCAATCAAACATGACAACAAAAGACATGGCAGGGATGCACACAAGATGCTTAATAAAAGTCTACCACTGAGCTACGGCCAAATCATCCATTAACGGGTTCAAACAAGCATGGCAAAAACGCAAATGGTAAAACAGATCTCAGACTTAGTGAAATTAACACTTGTCTGGAATTTCAGATCATATAGCCCGCTTCGGAGCAACAAAACAACATGCTACAGGACCTGAACAAGACAAAGAAAGACAGGGAATGGAGCTACTCAACAAGCTTAACAAAAGTCCCTTAGTGACCTTGAGCCAAAAGGGATCACAAAATATACTAACAAGCACACGAACATAGCAAAAACATAATCAGTTTTCAGACTTAGTGAAAACTGGGACATGCTAAAACATAACTCACGAAGGCATGTTTACGAGCTCGATGCACTCACCACAGTGCAAGTCATGGAAAGGCAAGCATACACCCATAAATAAGGCACAAAATACAAGCTATACATGGCAAGAACAATGGCATAGCATGCACGGATCAACTACAATAACATCGGCAACATCGCAAACAAGTTGATGATCTGCCCAGATTCGCAATGAAGCAAAAGTAGAGCTCGATTGACTCAAGCTAGGGTGCTCCATAATTGCAAACAAAGATATGGATGGGTAGAGCACTACAACATTAACAAAACTCCCTTACTGATCATCCTCAAAAGAGGCACGGATCACTAGGAAACAACAAGAACATATGGCATCATGAACTAAACAATCCCAGGACTTAGTGAAATTACTAAGTCCCTGAAAACAGAATTAGCAACTGCACCACTTTGCAAGCTTGCACAAGTCACCACACACATCCTAAAAATACATGGGTTGCACCTCTGGATAGAAGACAAAACCATTAACAAAACATATGAAGAACTCACGGGCATATCATACACACATTAATCATGGCAAAAATGACAAAGTGCTAAACGGAGTAATAGATCTAACAATTAACTCAAGTAGCCCTCTTCTAACAGCATTTCGGGCATCAAGATGAGCTCTAATGAAAATGATGCAATGGAATGAAATGATGTACTCTCTAAGATGAACAATTCAATATGCTATATGCCCAAACCAGAGCTACGGATGCAAAGTTACGGGGCCGCGAACATGAGCATATGAACTAAAAATATCCGGGACTTAGTGAAAAAAAACTACCCCAGATCTGGATCTAGGGTTTACTGTTCACGGCACGGAACCCGAGGACGGCGGAGCGGCTCGCCTGGGAAGTCGAGGACGGCGGCG
>NC_057812.1:137918663-137928103 GCF_018294505.1 Triticum aestivum
CGGGAGGCGGCGCGGGAGGGCCGGCCTCGGGCCTCTGCGGGCTCCGGCGGCGGGGATGTGGGGCGGCGGCGCGAGCCAATGGTGGAGCACCACGTGGCGGCGGCGGGGAGCAGCGGACGTGTCTAGCGCCGTCCGGACGTGTCCGGCGGCGGCGGATCTGGGATTTTAGGGTTAGGGACGAGGGGGATCCGGAATTTGGAATGGGGGGTGTTTAAATAGGCATAGAGGGAGCTAGGAGAGTCCAAATGAGGTGCGGTTTTCGGCCACGCGATCGTGATCGAACGCTCTAGGACATGGAGCAGAGTTTGGCGGGTTTTGGGCCAAAATGGAGGGGTGTTGGGCTGCAACACACACGAGGCATTTTCGGTCCCTCGGTTAACCGTTGGAGTATCAAACGAAGTCCAAATGGTACGAAACTTGACAGGCGGTCTACTGGTAGTAAACCAAGGCTGCTTGGAAAGTCTCGGTCCAATCTGGAAATGTTTAATCTGCACAAATGAAAGAAATCTAGAAATGGCCACCGGAGGAGAACGAAGCGCCAGAATGCAAAACGGACAACGGGGAAAATGCTCGAATGCATGAGACGAACACGTATGCAAATGCAATGCACATGATGACATGATATGAGATGCATGACAACGACAACAACACACAGAGATAAAACCCGAACCCGAGGAAATAAATATAACTTAACGCCGGAAATGGCAAGAGTTGGAGTACAAATTGGGAAAGTTACATCCGGGGTGTTACAACACTCCACCACTATGAAAGGATCTCGTCCCGAGATCTAGGACTGAAACAACGCCGGGTACTCAGAACGGAGGTGATCCTCGCGTTTCCAGGTAGCTTCACAATCGGAATGGTGTGACCACTTGACTTTGAGAAATTTGATTGACTTGTTGCGAGTCTTGCGTTCAGTCTCTTCAAGAATAGCAACTAGGTGCTCACGATAAGAGAGATCTTCTTGGAGCTCAATGTCCTCGAAGTTGACGGTGCGGTCAGGAGTCTTGAAGCACTTTCGAAGCTGAGAGACATGGAACACGTCATGAACATTTGCAAAGTTTGAAGGAAGCTCGAGTTGATAGGCGAGGTCGCCTCTCTTGCTGACAATCTTGAAAGGTCCCACATATATAGGGGCAAGCTTCCCTTTGATACCAAAGCGACGAGTACCTTTCATAGGAGAGACGCGGAGGTAAACATGATCTCCGATCTCGAAAGCCAAATCACGGTGCTTACTATCATAGTAGCTCTTCTGACGGGATTGGGCTGCTTTGAGGTTATCACGAATGACTTTGCACATTTCTTCTGCTTCTGTGATTAAGTCATTACCCAAAAGCTGACGTTCACCGGTTTCAGACCAGTTGAGAGGGGTACGACACTTCCTGCCATACAGAATTTCAAAAGGGGCCTTGCCCGAACTTGCTTGAAAACTGTTGTTGTAGGAGAATTCAGCATAAGGAAGACAATCCTCCCACTTCATGCCGAAGGAGATCACACACGCCCTGAGCATATCTTCAAGAATCTGGTTGACACGCTCGACTTGACCGCTTGTTTGAGGATGGAAAGCAGTGCTGAAGCGGATGTTCGTGCCCATGGCCTTCTGGAAAGAATCCCAAAACTTCGAGGTAAAGATGTTGCCAGGTCTGAAGAGATCACTTGAGGAATGCCGTGCAGAGAGACAATTCGAGAGGTATAGAGTTCCGCCAATTGATCTGCAGTGATCGACTCTTTGATAGGCAGAAAGTGAGCCACTTTGGTGAGTTTATCGATGACAACGAATATAGCATCATTGCCACGCTTGGACTTTGGAAACTCAGTTATGAAGTCCATTTCAATGTGGTCAAACTTCTATTCTGGAATGGCAAGATGTTGGAGGAGACCTGCTGGCCTTTGGTGTTCTACTTTCACTCTTCTACAGCCATCACATTCATTCACGAATTGAGCGATCTCGCGCTTCATTCGAGTCCACCAATAAGCTTGCTTAAGGTCCTGATACATCCTCATGCTCCCAGGGTGGATGGAGAGGAGAGAATTGTGAGCCTCGTTCATGATCACTTTACGGAGGTCACCTTTGGGCACAACAATACGATCCTCGAAGAAGAGAGTGTCCTTGTCATCAAGGCGGTAGCACTTGTACTTGGACTGACTCTTGGCAATCCCAATCTTCACCTTTTTCACCATAGCATCAAGAAGCTGGGCTTGGCGAATCCGGTCTTCTAAGGTATGAGAGACTTGAAGGTTGGCGAGGAAACCTTGAGGAACAACTTGCAGATTAAGTTTGCGGAAAGCTTCACAAAGCTCGGGTTGATAAGGCTTAAGAATCAGACTGTTGCAGTAGGCCTTTCTGCTCAAAGCGTCAGCAATCACATTGGCCTTGCCTGGAGTATACTCGATACTCGGATTATACTCTTGAATCATTTCGACCCAACGAGTTTGCCTGAGGTTGAGATTAGGCTGAGTGAAGATGTACTTGAGACTCTTATGATCAGTGAAAATGTCCACTTTTCTTCCCAATAGAAGATGTCTCCAAGTCAAAAGAGCGTGCACAACTGCCCCAACTCGAGATCATGAGTGGGGTAGTTCTTCTCATTAGGCTTCAACTGGCGAGATGTATAAGCAACAACTTTCTTCTCTTGCATCAATACTGCGCCATGACCTTGGAGAGAGGCATCACAAAAGACCTCGTACGGCTTGGATTCATCAGGTGGAGTCAGAACTGGAGCGGTGATCAATTTCTCTTTCAAAGTGTTGAAAGCAATATCACACTCCGGAGACCAAACGTACTTGACGTGCTTCTGGAGAAGATTTGAGAGAGGCTTCGCGATCGTGGAAAAGTTTTCAATGAATCTTCGGCAATAGCTTGCGAGACCGAGAAAACTGCGGAGTTGCTTCATGTTTTGAGGAGGTTCCCAATTCACAATTGCAGACACCTTCTCAGGATTCACGGTAATGCCCTTGGCAGAGATGATATGACCAAGATAAAGAACCTCATCAAGCCAAAATTCACACTTGGAGAACTTGGTGTAGAACTGATGTTCACTTAGCTTATCAAGAACCAAACGCAAGTGCTTGGCATGATCTTCCTTGTTCTTCGAGAAAACCAGAATGTCATCGAGATAGACCAAAACGAAGTCATTGGTGTAGGCATTGAAGATGAAGTTCATCATGCGAGAGAACATCGGAGGAGCGTTGGCGAGGCCAAAAGACATGACAGTGTATTCATATGAACCAAAGCTTGTTCTGAATGCTGTCTTGGGAATATCTTCTTCACGAATGCGAATCTGATGATAACCCATACGGAGATCAAGCTTGGAGAATACTTGGGCACCTTTGAGTTGTTCGAACAGCTCATTGATGTTGGGAAGTGGGTATTTGTTCTAGATGGTCTTCTTGTTCACTGGACGGTAATCAACACAAAGTCGGTCCGTTCCATCCTTCTTCTTCACAAAAAGAACACCACAACCCCACGGAGAAGAACTAGGTCGGATAAGACCCATTTTCTCTTGCATATCGATTTGCTTCTTCAGCTCTTTCAACTCTTCAGGTCCGAGCTTGTAAGGACGTTTGCACACAGGTTCCGTACCAGGCTCAAGATCAATAACGAATTCAACTAGCCGGTGCGGAGGCATTCCTGGGAGCTCTTCTGGAAAGACGTCTTGGTATTCGCAAACGACTGGAATTTGCGAGATGGCATCCAATTCACCCTTCTCATTGAGAGAAAACAGACGGATAGAATCATCCCGAGCGGCAAAGACAATTACATCCTCAGACGAATGAGTCAATTGAATCTGCCTGGCTGCACAATCAAGCTGAGCCTTGTGCTTAGAAAGCCAATCCATTCCGAGAATAAGATCAATATCCGAGTCACCAAGAACATTTGGAGAGGACAAGAACTTATAGTCACCCAAAGTGATAGTAACATCCAGAACGCATACTCGAGATGTCATTTGACGGGCCGGAGAGACAATGGCCAACGGCTTCGGCAACACTTGCGTAACAAAATCATGCTTAGATGCAAAAGGTCTCGAGATGAAACAATGCGATGCACCAGTGTCAAAAAGAACTTTTGCGGGAATATCATTAACAGGAAGGTTACCCATGATCACATCTGACGAGTCCTCTGCCTGAGCTGCATTCATCATATTGACCTTGGCATGCTTGGGGTTATGCTTAACCACAGCTATACTTGCCGATCTGATAGGAGGAGGAGGAGGAAGACGCCTCTGGTTGAGACACTTGTTGGCATAGTGACCCTTCTGTTGGCACTTGTTGCACGTGACCTCTGAAAGCGGACGGTGATACAGAGCACTCGATCTTGGAGCTTGAGACGAAGTCTTGTTCTGAAAGCCAGGGTTGGGTGGGTGGGAAGAACTACTGCCACCTTTGCTCTTCTGCTGATACGGCTGACGGAACGGAGGAGGAGGAAGCCAAAACTTCTGCTGCTTGGCCACTTGAGTAGAGGAAGAAGGAGTAAAATCTCTGACTCACTTCTTGGAAGCATCACACCTCAACTGAGCAGCCTCTTACTTCAGTGCCATGTTGTAGAACTCATCGTACCTCAAGGGCTCAAAGAGGACAAGAGCGAGCTGAATTTCTTCTCTGAGACCACCCCTGAACTGATATATCATGCTCTTCTCATCAGGGATGTCCTGCTTGGCAAAGAGGGCAAGCTTCTGGAACAACTTGTTGTAGTCATAGACAGACAAAGAGCCTTGCTTCAGATTGCGGAATTCCTCACACTTGCTTTCCACCACGCTCTGCGGAATATGATGAGCTCGGAAATCTCGACGGAAATCATCCCAAGTGATAACACGTCCACCTCTGGAGTCCTTGTACAGCTGGAACCATTCTGCAGCTTGATCTTTGAGTTGGAAGGAAGCGATCTTGACAAAGTCCTCAGGCCTGACGTTACTGCACTCGAAATGCTTACACAGATCCACAAGCCAATCGTCAGCATCGGTTGCCTCAACACAATTGCTGAAAGTCTTTGGCCCGTTAGCAAGGAACTGGTTGAGTGTAGCAAAGTGACTCTGATTGCTGCCTTGATTCCCTTGACTGCCTTGATTGTGCTCTTGAAGAATTTGCATGATCAGCTGTGTGTTTGCATTGGTTGCGGCCATCACAGCTTGCCATGCCTCTGGAGGAGGTGGAGGTGGTGGCGGATCAGGATTCGGAGTCATGCGCATTGGAGGAGCCATCCTGAAGAGGTTGACCACCATTAGCACATTGACAGATAAATATTGAAGCTGAATCCAACGGAATGAAAATTGCAACATATAGTCTTCACATCTGAACAAAATGAACGAATGCATTCCTCTTGAAATGGTCACATATCCATAAATTGAGAAGCCACGTAGAATTAAGGTAGAGAAATAAACCAACAAGGTACGGATCAAGAACGAATAATCGGTAAGAAATCCCAATCTCAAACCAATATCCGTGGAAGAAAAACTAGAGCTACTAGAATTCCCACCTATGAAACTCCCGAACCTTTCCGGTTATGCAATCAGGTGTTGGGGATACAGGGGAAGCATAATATCTCACCCAAACTAGCAATTCCTACATCCAGCTGTATCCATCCTTCAACACATAACCAAGAAACCTTCGGAAACCATCTACCTCAACCTTCGAAAAGCATCCGTTATACAAGTTATGGCGATACTCCCGAACTCGCGCCCCAGTACTGGGTGGCGTCGAGGTTATCTCACCAACGAACTGCATAAAAGAGATTTTCGATGTCGGCGTACTAAACTCAGGTATTCCAGAACTGCAACGATAAAGATGACAACACCTCAGAGCTCAACTCCCCGGGACACTTCCACTAAACCCCTGACAGGAGGCACCAAGTCAATGTTCTCATCATAAAACCATCGGAACGATTCCAAGATACCCGCGTGATCCTAAATTTTTTTTAGTGAAATTTGAGAAGAGAAGAGTCAAAACTCTACGTCAGGATGCCTTACCAGAGCGATGAGGAGACTGGGAAGTAAAAAGAATTCCTAAACTCTCCGATATATAATTCCTAAAAGACTCAAAACATTTTTCTAGACACAACTCGGACGCTAAAAAATGATCAAGCAATGGGGCTCCTATGGTCGGGGAAGGCTCTGATACCAACTTGTAACACCCTCGATGCCACTATAGCTCCCACGTGTCGAGGCACGACTTAGAGACATAATCGCATTGAAGGCATATGTCGCAAGTTAGGCAATCTTCACAACATCCCATGTAATAAAAATAAAAGGGGAGATAACATAGTTGGCTTACACTCGCCACGTCAATCAAGTACATAAATAACATTACATCATCCAAACACTCATGGACCGACTACGGTGCCAAAATAAAAGAGAACCCAACATGCGACACGGTCCCGTTCACCCCCAACTGGGCACCACTACAGATCATCGGGAAAGGAAACATAGTATCGTTAAGAGTCTTCGTCGAACTCCCACTTGAGCTCGTACGCGTCTCCCGGAGTGGAATCATCAGGCCCTGCATCTGGTGTAATAGTAATCTGTGAGCCACAGGGACTCAGCAATCTCGCACCCTCGCGATCAAGACTATTTGAGATTATAGGTATGGCAAGGTAAAATATGAGTGGAGCTGCAGCAAGCGACTAGCAAGTATGGTGGCTAACTTATTCGCAAAATAGAGCGAGAAGAGGAGGCAAAGCACGAGCGAGAAGCTAGAGAGCAACCTGCGCAAACATTACTCCAACACCGTGTCCACTTCCCGGACTCCGCCGAGAAGAGGCCATCACGGTAACACACTCAGTTGATTCATTTTAATTAAATTAAGGTTCAAGTTGTCTACAACCGAACATTAACAAATTCCCATCTGCCCATAACCGCGGACACGGCTTTCGAAAGTTCAATCCCTGCAGGGGAGTCCCAACTTAGCCCATGACAAGCTCTCACGGTCAACGAAGGAATAGACCTCCTCCCAAGACGTTCTGATCAGACTCAGTATCTCGGTAACTCAAGACACTTCGACAGGTTAAAACAAGACCAGCAACACCGCTCGAATGTGCCGACAAATCCCGATAGGAGCTGCACATATCTCTTTCTCAGGGCACACTCAGATAAGCAATCCGTACAACTAAAACCAGCCCTCCGGTTTCCCCGAGGTGGCGCTGCAAGGGGCTCTAGTTTGGACCAACACTCAGAGGAGCACTGGCCCGGGGGGGTTAAAATAAGATGACCCTTGAGTCTGCAGAACCCAAGGGAAAGAAAAGGCTAGGTGGAAAAAGGTAAAACCAAGGTTGGGCATTGCTGGAAAAGCTTTAATCAAGGCGAAATATCAAGGGGTTCCCATTATAACCCAACCGCGTAAGGAACGCAAAATCCGGGAACATAACAACGATATGACGGAAAACTAGGGCGGCAAGAGTGGAACAAAACACTAGGTGAGAGGCCGAGCCTTCCACCCTTTACCAAGTATATAGATGCATTAAGATAACATAGCAATATAATGATATCCCAACAAGTAAATAAATGTTCCAACAAGGAACGGCCTCCAATGTTCACCTGCAACTAGCAACGCTATAAGAGGGGCTGAGCAAAGCGGTAACATAGCCAATCAACGGTTTCCTAGGACAATGGTGGGTTAGAGGTTTGACATGGCAATTTGGGAGGCTTGCAAGCAATTGGTAGGCATCATAGCAATGGCATAGCAAAAGAGCGAGCAAACTAGCATAGCAAAGATAGTAGTGATTTCGAGGGTATGATCATCTTGCCTGCACAGTTGTCAGAGTTGACTGGATCCTCAAGAGCAAACTCAACGGGCTCCTCGTTAGCGAACTCGTCTCCCGGCTCTACCCAAACAAGACAAACAAGCAACAAGGATACAATCAACCGCGTGCAAACTCAATCAACACGATGCAAAGATGATATGCTATGCGGGATGCGATGCGGGATGCAAAATGCAAGATATGACAGGAAATGCATGAACCTAGCCTCAACTTGGAATTCCAAGGGTGCCACTGGAAAGATGAGATGAAATCGCTTGAAAACGGTATAAAGAACGCTAGAATCGGAGTTACGGTTTAGAAATGGCAAGCGTTTCAAAAATGACACTGATCTGTGATTTACAGCAAGTAAGCATCTAAATGCAATGAAACGAACATGCTATAGCAATCAAACATGACAACAAAAGACATGGCAGGGATGCAAACAAGATGCTTAACAGAAGTCTAGCACTGAGCTACGGCCAAATCATCCATTAACGGGTTCAAACAAGCATGGCAAAAACGCAAATGGTAAAACAGATCTCGGACTTAGTGAAATTAACACTTGTCTGGAATTTTAGATCATATAGCCCGCTTCGGAGCAACAAAACAATATGCTACAGGACCTGAACATGACAAAGAAAGACAGGGAATGGAGATACTCAACAAGCTTAACAAAAGTCCCTTAGTGACCTTGAGCCAAAAGGGATCACAAAATATACTAACAAGCACACGAACATAGCAAAAACATAATCAGTTTTCAGACTTAGTGAAAACTGGGACATGCTGAAACATAACTCACGAAGGCATGTTTACGAGCTCGATGCACTCACCACAGTGCAAGTCATGGAAAGACAAGCATACACCCATAAATAAGGCACAAAATACAAGCTAGACATGGCAAGAACAATGACATAGCATGCACGGATCAACTACAATAACATCGGCAAAATCGCAAACAAGTTGACGATTTGCCCAGATTCGCAACGAAGCAAAAGTAGAGCTCGATTGACTCAAGCTAGGGTGCTCCATAATTGCAAACAAAGACATGGATGGGTAGAGCACTACAATATTAACAAAACTCCCTTACTGATCATCCTCAAAAGAGGCACGGATCACTAGAAAACAACAAGAACATATGGCATCATGAACTAAACAATCCCAGGACTTAGTGAAATTACTAAGTCCCTGAAAACAGAATTAGCAAGTGCACCACTTTGCAAGCTTGCACAAGTCACCACACACATCCTAAAAATACATGGGTTGCACCTCTGGATAGAAGACAAAACCCTTAACAAAACATATGAAGAACTCACGGGCATATCATGCACACATTAATCATGGCAAAAATGACAAAAGTGCTAAACGGAGTAACAGATCTGACAATTAACTCAAGTAGCCCTCTTCTAACAGCATTTCGGGCATCAAGATGAGCTCTAATGAAAATGATGCAATGGAATGAAATGATGTACTCTCTGAGGTGAACAATTGGATATGCTATATGCCCAAATCAAAGCTACGGATGCAAAATTACGGGGCCGCGAACATGAGCATATGAACTAAAAATATCCGGGACTTAGTGAAAAAAAAACTACCCCAGATCTGGATCTAGGGTTTATTGTTCACGGCACGGAACCCGAGGACGATGGCGCGGCTCGCCGGGAAAGTCGAGGACGGCGGCGGCCGGGGCTGGGGACGCCGGATCCGGCGAGGT
>NC_057812.1:137928559-137932381 GCF_018294505.1 Triticum aestivum
GAGGACCGGCCTCGGGCCTCTGCGGGCTCCGGCGGCGGGGATGTGGGGCGGCGGCGCGAGCCAATGGTGGAGCGCCACATGGCGGCGGCGGGGAGCAGCGGACGTGTCCGGCGGCGGCGGATCTGGGATTTTAGGATTAGGGACGAGGGGGGTCCGGAATTTGGAATGGGGGGTGTTTAAATAGGCATAGAGGGAGCTAGGAGAGTCCAAATGAGGTGCGGTTTTCGGCCACGCGATCGTGATCGAACGCTCTAGGACATGGAGCAGAGTTTGGTGGGTTTTGGGCCAAAATGGAGGGGTGTTGGGCTGCAACGCACACGAGGCCTTCTTGGTCCCTCGATTAACCGTTGGAGTATCAAACGAAGTCCAAATGGTACGGAACTTGACAGGCGGTCTACCGGTAGTAAACCAAGGCCGCTTGACAAGTCTCGGTCCAATCCGGAAATATTTAATCCCCACACATGAAAGAAAGCTAGAAATGGCCACCGGAGGAGAACGAAGCGCCGGAATGCAAAACAGACAACGGGGAAAATGCTCGAATGCATGAGACGAACACGTATGCAAATGCAATGCATATGATGACATGATATGAGATGCATGACAACGACAACAACACACGGAGACAAAACCTAAACCCGAGGAAATAAATATAACTTAACGCTGGAAACGGCAAGAGTTGAAGTACAAATTGGGAAAGTTACATCCGGGGTGTTACAAATATGCAGCTACTACAAGTTTGATATTACACAGTTATGACGGTTTTATAACAGTGTGCCTATGTTTAGTTGCAGCCATGCTTTTCTGAGACCAAGCTTCATATCCTCCACTCTTCTCGCACGATAGAATATGCTTATTTTGTCTGGACAAACAAATGAATATGTCTCTTTATGTCTATTCCTCTGATAGGACAGCATATAAGCAACACATACGTATCAGCTAGAGGCACTTCTCTTTCTCTGCCAAAGAGATAACCCACTTCTCTTTCCGTCAAAGATTGACCTACAACTGCGACACCTCCCGGCCCCATTGATGTTCCACATATTAAACTATATTATTAGTAATAGACAGCTTACTAATTATAACCAATCACTCCAAGCTTTCTTTTGCATGTTTGTTGCATTATTTTATTACAAAGCTTTAGCTTTACAGTATAGTCTTATTACTGATATTTTGTGTTTTTGTTATTCAAGAGTCAATAAGTACACATATATTAACATTTATGATAAGAATAAAAAATATAATAAATGAGTGTTACTTCTTTTACTTATATATCCATGGAAATGTGTAAATTAAGGGTTTCTATCACAAAAGTACATTTATATATGTTGTTCATAATATATCTCCTTTTTTGAACTATGATCATAATATATCTGATTTCACACAAATAGTTGTAAAAACATAAATACAAATGTATATATAGCTAGCCCGTGCGAATGCACGGGTTGACGACTAGTTACATTAATTTTTATGCATGGAGAATTTGTTGGATTTTACATTGATATACATTTATTTTTAGAATCAGTTTGAATGTGAGTCAAAATTTCGGGATTAAAAACAGTTCGGACCGCACCGAAATATGCAAGATTTCGTATAATTTTTTAACCGGGGCCACAATATGGGCTGTAATGCTAACAAAAAGAATATGGGCTCCAAAAAAACCTTAATAATTAGCAAATGGGCTGTAAATTATTAGAGATAATGGCAGATGGGCTGAATGATGTTTCCCACAGATTTGAGGCTTTCCTAAAAAAAGGTTGACGCACAAGCAGTGACTGTTGGATGGCCATCCAACGGCCGTCGTGCTTCTTCAATCTCTGCTCTTCCTGCTCCAGCCACTCAAACAGGCGCCGGCGGGACTGCCTGCTCCCTCCTCCCCGTGGCCGGCTCTGCTGCCGCGCAGGCCTCACCGCCCCACCGTACTCCCATCGCTGGCATAGCATCCCTCTACTCACCCACACCTGCTGTTATTCTCCGGCGACGGCAGACGAACCAGTAAACCCTCGTACAGTCGTACTCCCCTCCGCGTGGGAAACAACTGCCGAGTCTTCCCTGCCTCCATGTCGTTCCCTTCCTAGGCCTCGCCGTCGTCCACCGCCCTGGTGCTCTCGACGCAGCCAGGTCAACATGGTCAACGACCGACATGCATCTGAAGTGGACTTTACGTGGAGAGGTCGACAGCTGGGTCCACGGCCACACGCAAGGAAATGCCTCCTTATTACGCGCAAAATAATGATTCCTCCACCTGACATCAGGGACCCACCGAAAGGGCCTCTGTATTTCACGAAAAAATGTTACCATCGCTGACATCTCGGACCCACCAGCTATATCTTCGCACGCAAGGAAGTGCCTCCTTATTACGCACAAAAAAATGAATACTCCCCTTGTTAGCTGGGACCCAGTATAGTGGCATGCTGACTTGTGGGCCTACTAAGTTGACAGGGACGGGGGGCTTTTTCAACTTAGTCAATATGCATGATTCTAGCTCCAGTGACCGTACGATGTCCATCCAACGGCCGTAGTGCATCTTCAACCTCTGGTCTTCTTGCTCCAGCCGCCCAAACCAGCGCCGGTCATGCCTCATGATCCTGCCTCCCGTGGCCGGATGCGATGTGGCGGAGGCCTCACCGCCCCCTACAACTTCCACCGCTGGCCAGGCCATCCCTCTACTCACCCACACCCCCTGTTATTCTGCGGTGACGGCAGCCTCACACCGCAGCAAACCAGTGAACCCTCGTACTCCCCTATGCGTGGGCATCCACTGTCGCGTCTTCCCCGGCTCCACGTCGTCCCCTTCCTAGGCCTCGCCGTCGTCCATCGCCCTGGTGCTCTCGGCGCGGCGTGGTCAACGTGGTCAAGGAACGACTTCCATCGGACGTGGATTGTACATGGAGAGGCTGACAGCTGGGTCCACGGCCACAACAAGGAAGTGCCTCCTTATTACGTGCAAAATAATTATTCCTCCACCTCACAGTGGGACCCACCGGACAGGCCACCGTATTTCGTAAAAAAAAACATTTCCCCCTGACTGCTGGGACCCACCAGCAGTCATCTTCGCACGCAAGGAAGTGCGTCCGGGCAAAAAACAATTCGCCCCCTGACTGCTGGGACCCACCAGCTACATCTTCGCAGGCAAGGAAGTGCCTGACAGTTGGGACCCACCTGGTCCAAGCGTATGTAGCATTGTCATTCTGGTCGCGAACGTGTACGTACATACTGGTCCATGTAGAGGCGCGCACGTGTCGTAGTAGAGGCGCACACGTGTCGTAGTAGAGGCGCGCACGTGTCGTAGTAGAGGTGCGCAGGTAGCATTTACATGTACGTACAGCGGCCAGGGTGCAAGAAAGAAAATACGGCCACGTATGTGTACATACGCGCGAGGTCTCGAACGCCTACTCGCGCATACGTACTGTAGGGGAACGTAGCATAAATTCAAAATTTTCCTACGTGTCACCAAGATCAATCTATGGAGTCATCTAGCAACGAGGGAGGAGTGGATCTACATACCCTTGTAGATCGCGCGCGGAAGCGTTCAAGAGAACGGGGTTGATGGAGTCGTACTCGTCGTGATCCAAATCACCGATGATCCTAGCGCCGAACGAACGTCACCTCCACGTTCAACACACGTACGGAGCAGCGACATCTCCTCCTTCTTGATCCAGCAAGGGGGGAGGAGAGGTTGATGGAGATCCAACAGCACGACGGCGTGGTGGTAGTAGCGGGATTCCAACAGGGCTTCGCCAAGCGCTGCGGGAGGAGGAGATGTGTCATGGGAGGGAGAGGGAGGCGCCAGGGCTTAGGTATTGTTGCCCTCCCTTCCCCCCC
>NC_057812.1:137932608-138002942 GCF_018294505.1 Triticum aestivum
CCAAGCGAGAGGGGGAGGGCGCAGCCTCGCCCCTTCCTCCAAGGAAGGGTGAGGCCAAGGGGGGGGAGGAGTCCATCCTCCCCAAGGCACCTCGGAGGTGCCTTCCCCCTTTAGGACTCTCCCCTCCTCTTGTCCCTTTGGCGCATGGGCCTCTAGGGGCTGGTGCCCTTGGCCCATGTAGGCACAGGCGCACCCCTACAGCCCATGTGGCCCCCAGGGCAGGTGGCTCCACCCGATGGACCCCCGGGACCCTTCCGGTGGTCCCGGTACAATATCGGTGACCCCGAAACTTGTCCTGATGCCTGAAATATCACTTCCTATATATAATTCTTTACCTCCGGACCATTCCGAAACTCCTCGTGACGTCCGAGATCTCATCTGGGACTCCGAACAACTTTCGGGTTACCGCATACTAATATCTCTATAACCCTAGCGTCACCGAACCTTAAGTGTGTAGACCCTACGGGTTCGGGAGACATGCAGACATGACCGAGACGACTCTCCGGTCAATAACCAACAGCGGGATCTGGATACCCATGTTGGCTCCCACATGTTCCACGATGATCTCATCGGATGAACCACGATGTCAAGGACTTAATCAATCCCGTATACAATTCCCTTTGTCTATCGGTACGATACTTGCCCGAGATTTGATCGTCGGTATCCCGATACCTTGTTCAATCTCGTTACCAGCAAGTCTCTTTACTCGTTTCGTAACACATCATCCCGTGATCAACTCCTTGATCACATTGTGCACATTATGATGATGTCCTACCGAGTGGGCCCAGAGATACCTCTCCGTTTACACGGAGTGACAAATCCCAGTCTTGATTCGCGCCAACCCAACAGACACTTTCGGAGATACCCGTAGTGCACCTTTATAGTCACCCAGTTACATTGTGACGTTTGGTACACCCAAAGCACTCCTACGGTATCCGGGAGTTGCACAATCTCATGGTCTAAGGAAATGATACTTGACATTAGAAAAGCTTTAGCATACGAACTACATGATCTTGTGCTAGGCTTAGGATTGGGTCTTGTCCATCACATCATTCTCCTAATGATGTGATCCCGTTATCAATGACATCCAATGTCCATGGTCAGGAAACCGTAACCATCTATTGATCAACGAGCTAGTCAACTAGAGGCTTACTAGGGACATGGTGTTGTTTATGTATCCACACATGTATCTGAGTTTCCTATCAATACAATTATAGCATGGATAATAAACGATTATCATGAACAAGGAAATATAATAATAACTAATTTATTATTGCCTCTAGGGCATATTTCCAACAGTCTCCCACTTGCACTAGAGTCAATAATCTAGTTCACATCGCCATGTGATCAACACTCACAGGTCACATCGCCATGTAACCGACATCCAAAGAGTTTACTAGAGTCAATAATCTAGTTCACATCACTATGTGATTAACACTCAATGAGTTCTGGGTTTGATCATGTTGCTTGTGAGAGAGGTTTTAGTCAACGGGTCTGCAACATTCAGATCCGTATGTACTTCGCAAATCTCTATGGCATCTCCTAGATGCAGCTACCACGTTCTATTTGGAGCTATTCCAAATAACTGTTCTACTATACGAATCCAGTTTACTACTTAGAATAATCTGGATTAGTGTCAAAGTTTGCATCGGCGTAACCCTTTACGACGAACTCTTTTACCACCTCCATAATCAAGAAAATTCCTTAGTCCACTAGTTACTAAGGATAACTTTGACCGCTGTCCTGTGATCCACTCTTGGATCACTCTTGTACCCCTTGACTGACTCATGGCAAGGCACACTTCAGGTGCGGCACACAACATAGCATACTATAGAGTGCCTATGACAAAAACATAGGGGACGACCTTCGTCCTTCCTCTTTCTTCTGCCGTGGTCGAGCTTTGATCTATCCTTATAGATCTTGATGTTCAATGTTCAAGTAGCTTAATCCAGGCTTTCCATTGAAAAACACTTTTCAAATAACCCTATATGCTTTCCAGAAATTCTACATCATTTCTGATCCATAATATGTCAACAACATATACTCATCAGAAATTCTATAGTGCTCCCACTCACTTCTTTGGAAATACAAGTTTCTCATAAACATTGTATACACCCAAAATCTTTGATCATCTCATCAAAGAATACATTCCAACTCCGAGATGCTTACTCCAGTCCTTAGAAGGATTGCTGGAGCTTTGCATACTTATTAGCATCTTTCAGGATTGACAAAACCTTCCGGTTGTATCACATACAACCTTTCCTCAAGAAAATCGTTGAGGAAACAATGTTTTGACATCCTATCTGCAAGATTTCATAAATAATGCAGTAATCGCTAATATAATTCCAACAGACTCTTAGCATCGCTACGAGTGAGAAAGTCTCATGATAGTCAACTCCTTGAACTTGTCGGAAAAAAATCTTAACGACAAGTCGAGGTTTCTTAATGGTGATACTTACCATCATTGTCCGTCTTCCTTTTAAAATCCATCTATACTCAATAGCCTTACGACCATCGAGCCGTTCTGCCAAAGTCTACACTTTGTTTTCATACATGGATCCTCTCTCGGATTTTATGGCCTCGAGCCATTTTGGAATCCAGGCCCACCATCGCTTCTCCATAGCTCATAGGCTCATTGTTGTCTAGCAACATGACTTCCAAGACAGGATTACGTACCACTCTGAAGTAGTACGCATCCTTGTCATCCCACAAGGTTTGGTAGTGACTTGATCTGAAGTTTCATGATCACTATCATAAGCTTCCACTTCAATTGGTGTAGGTGCCACAGGAACAACTCCTGTGCCCTGCCACACACTAGTTGAAGATACGGTTCAATAACCTCATCAAGTCTCCACCATCCTCCCACTCAATTCTTTCGAGAGAAACTTTTCCTCGAGAAAGGACCCGATTCTAGAAACAATCCCTTATTGCTTTCGGATCTGAGACAGGAGGTATACCCAACTGTTTTGGGTGTCCTATGAAGATGCATTTATCCGCTTTAGGTTCGAGCTTATCAGCCTGAAACTTTTTCACATAAGCGTCGCAGCCCCAAACTTTTAAGAAATGACAGCTTAGGTTTCTCTAAACAGTGTCATCTCATCGGAATTACGTGGTGCCCCTTTTAAAGTGAATGTGGTTGTCTCTAATGCCTAACCCATAAACTATTGTGGTAATTCGATAAGAGACATCATGGTATGCATCATATCCAATAGGGTGCAGTTATGATGTTCGGACACACCATCATACTATGGTGTTCCAGGCTGTATTAGTTGTGAAACAATTTCCACAATGTCTTAATTCTGTGCCAAACTCGTAATTCAGATATTCATCTCTATGATCATATCATAGATATTTTATCCTCTTGTCACGACGATCTTTCAACTTCACCCTGAAATTACTTGAACCTTTCAATAATTCAGACTCGTGATTCATCAAGTAAATATACTCAACATCTACTCAAATCATCTGTGAAGTAAGAACATAACGATATCCACTACATGCCTCAGCACTCATTGGATTGCACACATCAAAATGTATTACTTCCAACAAGTTGCTTTCTAGTTCCATTTTACTGAAAACGAGGCTTTCAGTCATCTTGCCCATGTGGTATGATTTGCATGTCTCAAGTGATTCAAAATCAAGTGAGTCCAAACGGTCCATTTGCATGGAGTTTCTTCATGCATATACACCAATAGACATGGTTCGCATGTCTCAAACTTTTCAAAACAAGTGAGCCCAAAGATCCATCAACATGGAGCTTCTTCATGCGTTTTATACCGATATGACTTACGTGGCAGTGCCACAAGTAGGTGGTACTATCATCACTATCTTTTGGCATGAACATGTGTATCACTACGATCGAGATTCAATAAACCATTCATTTCAGGTGTAAGACCATTGAAGGTATTATTCAAATAAACAGAGTAACCATTATTCTCCTTAAATGAATAACCGTATTGCGATAGACATAATCCAATCATATCTATGCTCAACGCAAACACCAATCTTGATGGTAGAGGGAGCGTACGATATTTGATCAACCTTGGAAATACTTCCAACATATATCGTCATCTCACCTTTAGCTAGTCTCCGTTTATTCCGTAGCTTTTATTTCGAGTTACTAACACTTAGCAACCGAACCGGTATCTAATACCCTGGTGCTACTAGGAGTACTAGTAAAGTACACATCAACACAATGTATATCCAATATACTTCTATCGGCCTTTGCCAGCCTTCTCATCTACCAAGTATCTAGGGTAATTCTGCTCCAGTGGCTGTTCCCCTTATTACAGAAGCACTTAGTCTCGGGTTTGGGTTCAACCTTGGGTTTCTTCACTAGAGCTGCAGCTGAATTGCCATTTCATGAAGTATCCCTTCTTGAAACTAGTGGTTTCACCAACCATCAACAATTGATGCTCCTTCTTGATTTCTACTTTTGTGGTGTCAAACATCGCGAATATCTCAAGGGTCATCATATATGTCCCCAATACATTATAGTTCATCACGAAGCTCTAGCAGCTTGGTGGTAATGACTTCGGAAAAACATCACTATCTCATTTGGAAGATCAACTCCCACTTGATTCAAATGATTGTTGTACTCAGACAATCTGAGCACAAGCTCAACAATTGAGCTTTTCTCCTTAGTTTGCAGGCTAAGAAAATCGTCGGAGGTCTCATACCTCTTGACGTGGGCACGAGCCTGAAATCCCAATTCCAGCCCTCGAAACATCTCATATGTTTCGTGATGTTTCAAAACGCCTTCGGTGCCTCAACTCTAAGCCGTTTAACTGAACTATCACGTAGTTATCAAAATGTGTATGTCAGATGTTCGCAACATCCACAGACGACGTTCGAGGTTCAGCACACTGAGCGGTGCATTAAGGACATAAGCCTTCTATGAAGCAAATGAGGACAATCCTTAGTTTACGGACCTAGTCCGCATAATTGCTACTATCAACTTTCAACTAAATTTTCTCTAGGAACATATCTAAACAGTAGAACTGAAGCGTGAGCTACGACATAATTTGCGAAGACCTTTTGATTATGTTCAGGATAATTAAGTTCATCTTATGAACTCCCACTCAGATAGACATCCCTCCAGTCATCTAAGTGATTACATGATCCGAGTTAACTAGGCCGTGTCCGATCATCACGTGAGACGGACTAGTCAACATCGGTGAACATCTTCATGTTGATCGTATCTACCATACGACTCATGCTCGACCTTTCGGTCTTCTGTGTTCCGAGGCCATGTCTGTACACATGCTAGGCTCGTCAAGTCAACCTAAGTGTTTCGCGTGTGTAAATCTGTCTTACACCCGTTGTATGTGAACGTAAGAATCTATCACACCCGATCATCACGTGGTGCTTCGAAACGACGAACTTTCGCAACGGTGCACAGTTAGGGGGAACACTTTCTTGAAATTTTAATGAGGGATCATCTTATTTACTACCGTCGTTCTAAGCAAATAAGATGTATAAACATGATAAACATCACATGCAATCAAATAGTGACATGATATGGCCAATATCATATTGCTCCTTTTGATCTCCATCTTCGGGGCTCCATGATCATCATCGTCACCGGCATGACACCATGATCTCCATCATCATGATCTCCATCATTGTGTCTCCATGAAGTTGTCTCGCCAACTTATTACTTCTACTACTATAGCTAACGGTTAGTAATAAAGTAAAGTAATTACATGACGTTTATGTTGACACGCAGGTCATAAATAAATTAAGACAACTCCTATGGCTCCTGCCGGTTGTCATACTCATCGACATGCAAGTCGTGATTCCTATTACAAGAACATGATCAATCTCATACATCACATATATCATTCATCACATCCTTTTGGCCATATCACATCACATAGCATACCCTGCAAAAACAAGTTAGACGTCCTCTAATTGTTGTTTGCATGTTTTACGTGGCTTCTATGGGTTTCTAGCAAGAACGTTTCTTACCTACGCAAAAACCACAACGTGATATGCCAATTGCTATTTACCCTTCATAAGGACCCTTTTCATTGAATCCGGTCCGACTAAAGTGGGAGAAACAGACACCCGCTAGCCACCTTATGCAACTAGTGCATGTCAGTCGGTGGAACCAGTCTCACGTAAGAGTACGTGTAAGGTCGGTCCGGGCCGCTTCATCCCACAATGCCACCGAATCAAGATTGGACTAGTAACGGTAAGCATATTGAACAAAATCAACGCCCACAACTACTTTGTGTTCTACTCGTGCATAGAAACTACGCATAGACCTAGCTCATGATGCCACTGTTGGGGAACGTAGCATAAATTCAAAATTTTCCTACGTGTCACCAAGATCAATCTATGGGGTCATCTAGCAACGAGGGAGGAGTGGATCTACATACCCTTGTAGATCGCGCGTGGAAGCATTCAAGAGAACAGGGTTGATGGAGTCGTACTCGTCGTGATCCAAATCACCGATGATCCTAGCACCGAACGGACGGCACCTCCGCGTTCAACACACGTACGGAGCAGCGACATCTCCTCCTTCTTGATCCAGCAAGGTGGGAGGAGAGGTTGATGGAGATCCAACAGCACGACGGCGTGGTGGTAGGAGCGGGATTCCAACAGGGCTTCGCCAAGCGCTGCGGGAGGAGGAGATGTGTCATGGGAGGGAGAGGGAGGCGCCAGGGCTTAGGTATTGTTGCCCTCCCTTCCCCCCCCCCCACTATATATAGGGCCAAGCGAGAGGGGGAGGGCACAGCCTTGCCCCTTCCTCCAAGGAAGGGTGAGGCCAAGGGGGGGGAGGAGTCGGAGGTGCCTTCCCCCTTTAGGACTCTCCCCTCCTCTTGTCCCTTTGGCGCATGGGCCTCTAGGGGCTGGTGCCCTTGGACCATGTAGGCCAAGGCGCACCCCTACAGCCCATGTGGCCCCCGGGGCAGGTGGCTCCACCCGATGGACCCCCGGGACCCTTCCGGTGGTCCCGGTACAATATCGGTGACCCCGAAACTTGTCCTGATGCCTGAAATAGCACTTCCTATATATAATTCTTTACCTCCGGACCATTCCGAAACTCCTCGTGACGTCCGGGATCTCATCTGGGACTCCGAACAACTTTCGGGTTACCGCATACTAATATCTCTATAACCCTAGCGTCACCGAACCTTAAGTGTGTAGACCCTACGGGTTCGGGAGACATGCAGACATGACCGAGATGACTCTCCGGTCAATAACCAACAGCGGGATCTGGATACCCATGTTGGCTCCCATATGTTCCACGATGATCTCATCGGATGAACCACGATGTCAAGGACTTAATCAATCCCGTATACAATTCCCTTTGTCTATCGGTACGATACTTGCCCGAGATTCGATCGTCGGTATCCCGATACCTTGTTCAATCTCGTTACCAGCAAGTCTCTTTACTCGTTTCGTAACACATCATCCCGTGATCAACTCCTTGATCACATTGTGCACATTATGATGATGTCCTACCGAGTGGGCCCAGAGATACCTCTCCGTTTACACGGAGTGACAAATCCCAGTCTTGATTCGTGCCAACCCAACAGACACTTTCGGAGATACCCGTAGTGCACCTTTATAGTCACCCAGTTACATTGTGACGTTTGGTACACCCAAAGCACTCCTACGGTATCCGGGAGTTGCACAATCTCGTGGTCTAAGGAAATGATACTTGACATTAGAAAAGCTTTAGCATACGAACTACATGATCTTGTGCTAGGCTTAGGATTGGGTCTTGTCCATCACATCATTCTCCTAATGATGTGATCCCGTTATCAATGACATCCAATGTCCATGGTCAGGAAACCGTAACCATCTATTGATCAACGAGCTAGTCAACTAGAGGCTTACTAGGGACATGGTGTTGTTTATGTATCCACACATGTATCTGAGTTTCCTATCAATACAATTATAGCATGGATAATAAACGATTATCATGAACAAGGAAATATAATAATAACTAATTTATTATTGCCTCTAGGGCATATTTCCAACACATACAGCAAGGGCTCGTGTACATGGCTGGGTCAGAACGGAGAAACATCGTCGTCGTCGTGTTCATGGGGAGGCAACGGAATGCGTCATGTTCATGGGGAGGCAGCGGAACGCGTGGGAGCCAACCGGCTGGGTCGGAACGGAATGCGTGGTCGTGTTCATCGGGAGGGCTTGGACGGAACAGGCGATGGAAACGAGGCCTGGCGTACCATAAAACGGAGGAAACAGCCTTGTGTTCGACCGGCCATATTCGAAGCGGGATCCTGTTCATCGCGAGGGGTCTGGCATACCGTAAAACGGAGGAAACGGACCTCCTACGGTCGAAACGGGGGTCCTGTTGATCGGGAGGGGTGTGGCATACCGCAAAACGGACGAAACAGACTTGTGTTGGAGCGCTACGGTCGAAATGGGGGTCCTGTTGATCGGGAGGGGTGTGGTGTACCGCAAAACGGGACTCCACGAGATACTGTTCATCTCCACCGTCGACCCCCTCCATCCTCCACAAGCTACTGTTCATCCACCGTCGACCTCCTCCAGCCTCCACCTGCGACTGTTCATCCACGGGCTCCTGTTCATCCAGCCTCCACCGCGCGCTACTCCACCGGCTACTGTTCAACCAGCCCTCTCCACGGGCTCCTGTTCAACCACCCCTCCACGGGCTACTGTTCATCCTGCCCTCCACCGTCTACTGTTCATCCTGCCCTCCACGGGGTGGTCCTGTTCATCCAGCCTCCACGGGGTCCTGTTCATCCAGCCCCAACTGGCTCGATCGATCAGGGTCCTGTTCATCCAAAGGCAACACCACGGGGTCGTGTTCATCCACCCCCACCAGGAACTGTTCATGCAAGCCCCCCCTGCAATGCTCACTGTTCATCCAGAGGAAGCATCGATCGGCTTCAGTTAGCAGCAGTAGCGAAGGAATCGCTTGATCGGGTTCAGTTAACAGCCATTGATCGATCGCTCGGGTTTAGTAACGCGTAGCCTGCAGTGCAATTACTCGGGTTCAGTTAGAGCCCAACGCCTGACTCGGGTTCAGTTAGAGCCAACGCCTCGCACACACGCGCGTACGTGTACGAGAGAAACGCGTATCGCTCGGCCCCCGACCTCCCACCGTAACCGGGAACTCCCCAAAATTTTCCTCGCCCTCGCTTCTACCACGGTTTTTTCCGTGATGGACGGCCCAAAGAATGTCATGCAGCTGCTCTCCGGCCCGCCCAGGACGAAAAGCCCATTTTCTGTCATGATTTTTTGTCATAGAAGTAGGAGCCCACCACATCTATGATGATACCGGGGTTTGTCACAATTATCGTCATAGAAGTGTCATATGTATGACAAAAAAATTTCGTTCGGCCCAAAATGTCACGGATGTGTCTTTTTTTTGTTGTGTAATAGAGGATGTTGATGCTACTGCCTCCATCCATAAGCACCTTAGTGAACTTATATCCACCAACCTCAGGTGCCACCACCAAAGCCAGATGACCCAGATTATCGACCTGGGGAGGATGATCTTCTCTACTCCATACAATAGGCTGCTCAGACCATCTCAAATACCATGGAACCACCGGCTCAACAGCATTTACAGCCCTCTTATGAAGTTTCTGGTCCCTCTTGCACAAACTAGTGGTGAACACGTGATACTGCCCACCGTTCAGTTGCTTTGGGTTACTCTAATACCCGGACTGCTGCTGCTGCTGACTACCCTGGCCGGATTGTTGATTGTAACCACCTGGACTACCTTGATGGCCCTGACCATGAAAACCGCCACCGCTTGAGCCGGCGCCCGGGCCATGAAAGTCGCCACCACTTGAGCCAGCGCCCGGCCCGTGTTTGCCATCAAACATGTTGGAATTCTTAAAAGCCTTCATGATCGTACAGTCTTTCCATAGATGGGTAGCTGGCTTCTCCTGGGTGTCGTGTCTTTGACAGGGTTCATTTAGCAGTTGCTCAAGGGTGGGACCTGACCCGCCAGACCGAGGAGGTGGCCTTCCCTTGTGCCGTTGATTGTTGCCCTATGCATTGGTGTTAGCTACAAACTCCTGACTACCGTTGGCCTTATGTTTATTGCCTCCTCGATTTGTCGGGTTGTGCTGGTGACCTTTGCCGTTGCCATTCTTCTTTCCCTTCCATGTCTTCTCTTCGTCAGATGCGGGTCCTTGGTACTGTCAGAATCGGCGTACTTGACCAGAGCCGCCATCAGCTGGCCCATGTCATTACAATCACGTTTGAGCCGCCCCAGCTTCTGTTTCAGAGGTTCAAATGGCAATTTTTCTCCAACATTAAGACCACGGAGCCGGCATCCATCTTATCAGACGAATGTATTATTTCTTTGACCCGGCGCACCCAATGGGTCATGGAATCGCCTTCCTCTTGTTTGCAGTTAGTCAAGTCCATGATCGACATGGGTTGCTTACAGGTATCCTTGAAGTTCTGAATGAACCGGGCTTTCAACTCCGCCCATGAGCTGATGGAGTTGGGCGGCAGTCCTTTTAACCAAGAGCGAGCTATTCCATCCAGCATCATGGTGAAGTACTTACCCATTGTTGCGTCACTGACCTCCAGGAACTCCATGGCCATATCATAGCTTTCGATCCATGCCCAGGGTTGTAAGTCAGCTCTGTAATTAGGCACCTTCCGAGGCCCCTTGAAATCCTTTGGCAAACGCTCATTACGTAGAGTCGGCACCAAGAAAGGGACCCCACCTATCCTTGTGGCCACACCTTCTTCCACAGAGGTCGTTGGATAAATCGGAAAAGCCTGGTGAGCCGCCTGCTCCGCTGCCTGCCGAACCGCCCGCTCTGCCTCTTGGCGGATCCTCTCCTGGTCCACCAAGTTAAGAGCTCCATCATGTGCCGGGTCATACCTGCGTGGCTGGTTACGGCGCTGAGCATTGCTTGACACGGCTGCTGAATCCATGTGCCTGCTATAGCTTGGGCTCCGGCTTGGGCGAGGGGTTGAATGGATCATATCTCGACTATAAGAGTATGACTCCTGCTGTGCCAGAGCTATCTGGAGAAGATCTCTGACCCTCCGCGTTTTGATCACCATCGGGGAATCACCTTCCATTGGGAGAGCTGCCAGACGTGTTGATGCAGCAATTAGATTCTCCAAAGGGTTACAAAAATGACCCGACGGTGTTGTTGTATGATGAGGCGGAGCCGTATTCATTCGATGGGGTTCCATGGCTCGTGGCTGACCCGGCGCCCCTGCCCCAGGTGTTGTAATCCGGTTGGCCTCCGGCGGGTTACTGGGACCAGTCCCGGGTGTGTGGAAAAGATTCCTAGGATCATAAGTTAGGGGCAGACATGATTGAGTCTTCTGGTGCCTTCTCCTCATGACCTCATTTGACGCGTTTAGATTCATTGAAAGCTGGAAAGCCTCTGATTGAAGCTGTTGAGCCCGGGCGTCCAAAGCCGCCCGTTCCGCAGCCATCTGGACGTCCTCTGCCGCCAAGTTCTCCTTGGCTTGCACTATCTCCTCATGTAGCCATGCCACCTCCGCATCATGTTGAGCCTTATCCGCCGGTTCAACCACGGCGGTCAACAGGGCCGTCATCTTATCCATAAGATCCATCAGAACCTGAGCCAGGGGGCACGCAGGGTCTCCTGACCCGGTCGCAGCTGTCCCAGAGGTTATTGCTGCCGCAGCTGTAGAGTTTTGTGCGGGTTGTGTGCCAGTCACAAAGACCCCTGCTCTGTTCGGTAGTTCAAAGGGGTCCGGAATACTGCCACCGTCGGAACAGCCCCCAATCTCGCCATCTGGTAGTTGATGCAATGAATTCGTCTCGCATGTGGATGACTCACCGTCAGAACAGATGGCCGTCTCACCGCCATCCACAGATCCTTCAGAGAACTCTCCTCCATGGATGCAACCCACGAAGGCACGCTTCACGACAGGCTGAGTCCGGGCGGGTCTCGCACACTCAGCCGTCTCAATGAGGTCGGTGCAGATGTCAGGCTCAGGGCCCGGCTCGCTGATCCGGCCGATGAAGACATGGATTCCGCCGAAGGGGACCCGGTACCCGTACTCGATTGAGCCGGCCTCGGGGCCCCAGCCTGCGTCGTCGATTTAGAGCTTGTCGCGACGACTCTTGGTCATCCGGCCCACATCGTATCCCTTGATCCCTTCGAAGCTGCCCTTCAAGAAGTCAAATCCACAGTGCGCTGGCCCCACGATGGGCGCCAACTGTCGTGGAATTGTCACGGCAGATGTCCTAGTGAAAGGACTTAGTCATGGAGCCATTACAACTAGGAAGCTTAAAGGGGTTAATCGGGACAAAGGACACGAGAGGTTTATACTGGTTCGGCCCCTTGCGGTGAAGGTAAAGCCTAGTCTAGTTGAGGTGGTATTGCTAGGTTTCGATGACCAAGGAGCGAAATCTGCTAGCTTGGCTTCTCGATCTGTTGTTTCTTACCCTAAGCTGCCACCGGGTCGTCCCCTTATATACACGGGTTGACGCCTGGCGGCCTACAGAGTCCGAGCCGGCTCATATAATGTGTCCGGCTCGGTGACTTCCTTTACATTCCTTTCTTTACAAGTCTTTCTTACACATGGCGGTTTACAATCACGGGCCTCAAGCTGCCTCCGGGCTTGGGCCTACTACAAGTCTTACACTAAACCATCGCCTTGTATATTCACTGAGATTCTTTTAGTAACCCTCCATTAGGATTGACCCAGCCCCTTCTAGGCAGGTCATACCTGGTAGTTATATCCCCAACAGGTACCTTAAAGTGGTGGTTTGTTTTCTTATACTAACAGAACTCATGAGATTTTCTATTGAGTTTTGTGTTCTGAAGTTTTCAAGTTTTTGGGTAAAGATTTGATGGATTTTGGAACAAGGAGTGGCAATATGATGGAAGTGATGCAACACTCGTCTGGCCGTGACCGCCTGGTCGTCGCCTGCAACACTCGTCCCATGATGGAAATGATGCATGGATAGGCAGATGATGGTACGAGGGACATCGATCGGATGAAGACTCTTCCCACAATTACCTCTTGACCGGACCGACCCTGAGACACGCTCCTTAGGCACCTCCTCTGAGGACGCACAATGGAGATTTGATCAACCCTAAGGGGTGTCGTTGTTTTAGAGGATGTCAGCCCGATAGTGCGTTAGGCAGCGAATTATCATTGAGGGGGAGGGTGTCGGTGTCAAAACTGGCGGATCTTGGGCAAGGGGTCCCGAGCTGTGGGCCTGGGATCAATGGGGAACAAATGACGAAGAACATGGTGTTTATCCAGGTTTGGGCCCTCTCTAGGAGGTAAAACCCTACGTCCTGCTTGATTGTATTGATGTGTATGGTATGGTTATAGAGTCGATCTACCTCGAGATTGGGCGGGCTAAACCCTAGGTTGATGGGGGTTGGATGTTGCTCTAACCCTAAAGACTAATGCCCTCCGGTTTATATAGACACCAGTAGGGTTAGGGTTACACCTGGTCGGTTACAATAAAGGGAAGATCATGCTAAATCTTGACCTGGAGGACACACCATGGCTCCAGAGATCTTCTATCCAGTCACGGGTCCATGCCCTAGCTTGGCTCCATAGTGGCCCATCAGTCCGGCCCATAAGCAAGGGGCCAGCGGCCCGAGGACCCCTTAATCCAGGACTCCCTCAGTCGCCCCCGAACTAGCATCCAATGGTAGGGCCTGTGATCGGCATCCGCATCCCTGCAGTCTTCGGCTTGCGAGGCGAGTTCTCCACCCTGTCATGTGCGTGCTCGAAGTTGAGTAGTATCCAGAGTCCGGAGCATTGGCTTTACTTTGCCCTGAAGGTCAGAGCATTCCAATGTGAACAATGCCCTCATCTGACAATGTTTGCGCAAAGGGCCACGTCTGGTCATAACACCGAATGGCTGGAAGGCTGATACGTCTCCAACGTATCTATAATTTTTGATTGTTCCATGGCATTATATTATCTGTTTTGGATGTTTAATGGGCTTTACTAAGCACTTTTATATTATTTTTGGGACTAACCTACTAACCCAAGGCCAAGTGCAACTTGTTGTTTTTTTGCCTATTTCAGTGTTTCGTAGAAAAGGAATATCAAACGGAATCCAAACGGAATGAAACCTTCGGGAGAGTTGTTTTTGGAACAAACGTGGCCCAGGGGACTTGGAGTGGACATCAAGGAAACAAACGAGGCGGCCACGAGGCAGGGGGCGCGCCTACCCCCCTGGGCACGCCCTCCACCCTCGTGGGCGCCTCGTAGCTCCACCGACCTACTTCTTCCTCCTATATATACCCATATCCTGAAAAACATCCAGGAGCACCACGAAACACTATTTCCACCGCCGCAACCTTCTGTACCCAAGAGATCCCATCTTGTGGCCTTTTCTGGAGCTCCGCCGGAGGGGGAATCAATCACGGAGGGCTTCTACATCAACACCATAGCCTCTCCGATGATGTGTGAGTAGTTTACCTCAGACCTTCGGGTCCATAGTTATTAGCAAGATGGTTTCTTATCTCTCTTTGGATCTCAATACAAAGTTCTCCTCGGTCTTCTTGGAGATCTATTCGATGTAACTCTATTTGCGGTGTGTTTGTCGAGATCCGATGAATTGGGGTTTATGATCAAGATTATCTATGAACAATATTTGGTTCTTCTCTGAATTCGTATATGTATGATTTAATTATCTTTGCAAGTCTCTTCGAATTATCAGTTTGGTTTGGCCTACTAGATTGATCTTTCTTGCAATGGGAGAAGTGCTTAGCTTTGGGTTCAATCTTGTGTTGTCCTTTCCCAGTGACAGCAGGGGCAGCAAGGCATGTATTGTATTGTTGCCATCGAGGATAAAAAGATGGGGTTTATATCATATTGCTTGAGTTTATCCCTCTACATCATGTCATCTTGCTTAATGCGTTACTCTGTTCTTATGAACTTAATACTCTAGATGCATGCTGGATAGCGGTTGATGTGTGGAGTAATAGTAGTAGATGCAGGGTCTACTTGTCGCGGATGTAATGCCTATATACATGATCATGCCTAGATATTCTCATAATTATGCACTTTTCTATCAATTGCTCTACAGTAATTTGTTCACCCACCGTAATACTTATCCTATCTTGAGAGAAGCCACTAGTGAAACCTATGGCCCCCGGGTCTATTTTCCATCATATAAGTTCATAAGAACAGAGTCCGGAGCATTGGCTTTACTTTGCCCTGAAGGTCAGAGCATTCCAATGTGAACAATGCCCTCATCTGACAATGTTTGCGCAAAGGGCCACGTCTGGTCATAACACCGAATGGCTGGAAGGCTGATACGTCTCCAACGTATCTATAATTTTTGATTGTTCCATGGCATTATATTATCTGTTTTGGATGTTTAATGGGCTTTACTAAGCACTTTTATATTATTTTTGGGACTAACCTACTAACCCAAGGCCAAGTGCAACTTGTTGTTTTTTTGCCTATTTCAGTGTTTCGTAGAAAAGGAATATCAAACGGAATCCAAACGGAATGAAACCTTCGGGAGAGTTGTTTTTGGAACAAACGTGGCCCAGGGGACTTGGAGTGGACATCAAGGAAACAAACGAGGCGGCCACGAGGCAGGGGGCGCGCCTACCCCCCTGGGCACGCCCTCCACCCTCGTGGGCGCCTCGTAGCTCCACCGACCTACTTCTTCCTCCTATATATACCCATATCCCGAAAAACATCCAGGAGCACCACGAAACACTATTTCCACCGCCGCAACCTTCTGTACCCAAGAGATCCCATCTTGTGGCCTTTTCTGGAGCTCCGCCGGAGGGGGAATCAATCACGGAGGGCTTCTACATCAACACCATAGCCTCTCCGATGATGTGTGAGTAGTTTACCTCAGACCTTCGGGTCCATAGTTATTAGCAAGATGGTTTCTTATCTCTCTTTGGATCTCAATACAAAGTTCTCCTCGGTCTTCTTGGAGATCTATTCGATGTAACTCTATTTGCGGTGTGTTTGTCGAGATCCGATGAATTGGGGTTTATGATCAAGATTATCTATGAACAATATTTGGTTCTTCTCTGAATTCGTATATGTATGATTTAATTATCTTTGCAAGTCTCTTCGAATTATCAGTTTGGTTTGGCCTACTAGATTGATCTTTCTTGCAATGGGAGAAGTGCTTAGCTTTGGGTTCAATCTTGTGTTGTCCTTTCCCAGTGACAGCAGGGGCAGCAAGGCATGTATTGTATTGTTGCCATCGAGGATAAAAAGATGGGGTTTATATCATATTGCTTGAGTTTATCCCTCTACATCATGTCATCTTGCTTAATGCGTTACTCTGTTCTTATGAACTTAATACTCTAGATGCATGCTGGATAGCGGTTGATGTGTGGAGTAATAGTAGTAGATGCAGGGTCTACTTGTCGCGGATGTAATGCCTATATACATGATCATGCCTAGATATTCTCATAATTATGCACTTTTCTATCAATTGCTCTACAGTAATTTGTTCACCCACCGTAATACTTATGCTATCTTGAGAGAAGCCACTAGTGAAACCTATGGCCCCCGGGTCTATTTTCCATCATATAAGTTCCCAATCTATTTTATTTCGCAATCCTTACTTTCAATCTATATCATAAAAATACCAAAAATATTTATCTTATTATTATTATCTCTATCAGATCTCACTCTTGTAAGTGACCGTGAAGGGATTGACAACCCCTTTATCACGTTGGTTGTGAGGTTCTTATTTGTTTGTGTAGGTACGAGGGACTTGCGTGTAGTCTCCTACTGGATTGAGACCTTGGTTCTCAAAAACTGAGGGAAATACTTACGCTACTTTACTGCATCACCCTTTCCTCTTCAAGGGAAAACCAACGCAGTGCTCAAGAGGTAGCAAAGTCCTCGATGCGTGGTTCGAGGCCGCACCTCCATTGGTGTGTCTCATCAAGGCAGAGATCGTGCCCTGCTTTTTAGGGGATATGCTCAATGATTTCTATCATCCCACCTACGCATAACATTGTGAGTATATCGGGAAGTGGACAGGCCCGCGGCATGGAAAAAGGAACCATTGGCTTCTCCGCGGCCCATAAAAGGGGAACAACTGCAATTACGAGCCTACGCCTTCTTCCACCTCTCATTGTCACTTTTCCAATGTTCAAAGCTCCATCGCCCTTCCTTACCCTCCTGCAGAGAGTCCCTTCCCAGCTTCTTCTTACACTACAAAAAAAGACACATCCGTGACATTTTGGGCCGAACGAAATTTTTTTCTGTCATACATATGACACTTCTATGACGATAATTGTGACAAAACCTGGTATCATCATAGATGTGGTGGGCTCCTACTTCTATGACAAAAAATCATGACAGAAACTGGGATTTTTGTCCTGGGCGGGCCGGAGACGCAGCTGCATGACATTCTTTGGGCCATCCATGATGGAAAAACCGTGGTAGAAGCGAGGGGGAGGAAAATTTTGGGGAGTTCCCGGTTACGGCGGGAGGTCGGGGGCCGAGCGATGCACGTTTCTCTCGTACACGTACGCGCATGTGTGCGAGGCATTGGCTCTAACTGAACCCTAGCGAGCGAGGCGTTGGGCTCTAACTGAACCCGAGCGACTGCACTGCAGGCTACGCGTTACTGAACCCGACCGATCGATCGATGGCTGTTAACTGAACTCGATCGAGCGATTCCTTCGCTACTGCTGCTAACTGAAGCCGATCGATGCTGCCTCTGGATGAACAGTGAGCGTTGCGGGGGGGTTGGATGAACAGTTCCCGGTGGGGGTGGATGAATAGGATCCCGTGGTGTTGCCTCTGGATGAACAGGACCCCGATCGATCGAGCTGGTTGGGGCTGGATGAACAGGACCCCGTGGAGGGCTGGATGAATAGGACCACCCCGTGGAGGGCAGGATGAACAATAGATGGTGGAGGGCGGGATGAATAGTAGCCTGTGGAGGGGTGGTTGAACAGGAGCCCGTGGAGAGGGCTGGTTGAACAGTAGCCGGTGGAGTAGCGTGCGGTGGAGGCTGGATGAACAGGAGCCCGTGGATGAATAGTCGCAGGTGGAGGCTGGAGGAGGTCGACGGTGGATGAACAGTAGCTCGTGGAGGCTGGAGGGGGTCGACGGTGGAGATGAGCAGTATCTCGTGGAGTCCCGTTTTGCGGTACGCCACACCCCTCCCGATGAACAGGACCCCCGTTTCGACCGTAGCGCTCCAACACAAGTCCGTTTCGTCCGTTTTGCGGTACGCCAGACCCCTCCCGATCAACAGGACCCCCGTTTCTACCGTAGGAGGTCTGTTTCCTCCGTTTTGCGGTACGCCAGACCCCTCCCGATCAACAGGACCCCGTTCCGAACGTAGGAGGTCCGTTTCCTCCGTTGTGTGGTACGCCAGGCCTCATTTCCATCACCTATTCCATCCAAGACCTCCCGATGAACACGACCACGCATTCTGTTCCGACCCAGCTGGTTGGATCCCACGCGTTCCGTTGCCTCCCGGTGAACACGACGCATTCCGTTGCCTCCCCATGAACACGACACATTTTGTTGCCTCCCCATGAACATGACGCATTCTTTGCCTCCCCATGAACACGACGACGATGATGTTTCTCCGTTCCGACCCAGCCATGTACATGAGCCCTCGCCATACGTATGCGCGAGTAGGCGTTCGAGACCCCGCCCGTATGTACACATACGTGGCCGTATTTTCTTTCTTGCACCCTGGCCGCTGTACGTACGTGTACATGCTATGTGCGCGCCTCTACATCGACCAGTATGTACATACACGTTCACGACCAGAATGACAACGCTACGTACGCCTCAACCAGGTGGGTCCCGACTGTGAGGCACTTCCTTGCCTGCGAAGATGTAGCTGGTGGGTCCCAGCAGTCAGGGGGCGAATCGTTTTTTTATCACCCGGACGCACTTCCTTGCGTGCGAAGATGTAGCTGGTGGGTCCCAGCAGTCAGGGGGAAACGTTTTTTCGCGAAATACAGTGGCCCATCCGGTGGGTCCCAACTGTCAGGTGGAGGAATCATTATTTTCCGCGTAATAAGGAGGCACTTCCTTGCTACGGCCGTGGACCCAGCTGTCAGCCTCTCCACATACAGTCCACGTCCAATGGAAGTCGTTCCTTGACCACGTTGACCATGCCGCGCCGAGAGCACCAGGGTGGTGGACGACGGCGAGGCCTAGGAAGGGGACGACAAAGAGGCAGGGAAGACTCGGCAGTTGTTTCCCACGCGGAGGGGAGTACGACTGTATGAGGGTTTACTGGTTCGTCTGCCATCGCCAGAGAATAATAGCAGGTGTGGGTGAGTAGAGGGATGGCTAGGCCAGCGATGGGAGTACGGTTGGGCGGTGAGGCCTACGCGGCCGCACAGCCGGCCGCGAGGAGGAGGGAGCAGGCAGTCCCGCCGGCGCTTGTTTGAGCGGCTGGAGTAGGAAGAGCAGAGATTGAAGAAGCACGACGGTCGTTGGATGGACATCCAACAGTCAGTGCTTGTGCGTCAACCTTTTTTTAGGAAAGCCTCAAATCTATGGAAAACAACATACCGCCCATCTGCCATTATTTCTAATAATTTATAGCCCATTTGCTAATTCTTAAGGTTTTTTTGGAGCCCATATTCTTTTTGTTAGCATTACAGCCCATATTGTGGCAACGGTTAAAAAATTATACGAAATTTTGCATATTTCGGTGCGGTCCGAACTGTTTTTAATCCCAAAATTTTGACTCACATTCAAACTGACTTTAAAAAAATGTATATCAATATAAAATCCAACAAATTCTCCGCACATAAAAATTAATGTAATTTAAAATCTTGAAATGAAAAAAAAGATATTTGAAACTAATTGTCGGTTTGACGTGTTTTAAAAATGTACAACCCATTTCTCATTACTAATGGGCCATTTTCTCGGCCAGCCAAATGAAAGCTCTCCTCGTCTTAAAAGATTTGCAGCCCAACAGGCCTGACAAAGCGACTTACTTGGCAAATCACAAAAAAACTGGGTTGTGGCCGTGGATCCAGCTGTCAGCCTCTCCACGTATAGTACTCTTCCGATGGAAGTCGTTCCTTGACCACGTTGACCACGCCACGCGGAGAGCACCATGGCGGTGGACGACGGTGAGGCCTAGGAAGGGGACGACGCGGCAGTGGAAGCCCGCGCGGAGAGGACTACGAGGGTTCACTGGTTCGGCTGCGGTGTGAGGCTGCCGTCACCGCAGGGCCTGGCCAGCGGTGGGAATAGTAGGGGCGGTGAGGCCTCAGCGGCAGCACAGCCGGCCATGGGAGGCAGGAGCATGCGGCACGACCGGCGCTACTTTGGGCGGCTGGAGCAAGAAGACCAGAGGTTGAAGAAGCACTACGGCCGTTGGATGTACATCGTACGGTCACTGGAGCTAGAATCGTTCATATTGACTAAGTTGACAAAGCCCTTCGTCCCCGTCAACTTAGTAGGACAACAAGTCAGCCTCCCAGCAAGGTGGGTCCCAGCTAGCCGGGGGAGTATTCATTTTTTTGTGCATAATAAGGAGGCACTTCCGGTGGGTCCGAGCTGACAGCGGGGGGGACGTTTTTCACGAAATATGGTGGCCCGTCCGATGGGTCCCAGCAGTTAGGGGGAAAACATTTTTTTCGCAAAATACTGGTGGCCCGTCCGGTGGGTCCCCGCTGTCAGGTGGAGGAATAATTATTTTGCACCTAATAAGGAGGCACTTCCTTGCTGCGGCCGTGGACCCAGCTGTCAGCCTCTCCACGTACAGTCCACGTCTGAGCCGCAGAATAACAGGGGGTGTGGGTGAGTAGAGGGATTTCCTGGCCAGCGGTGGGAGTAGTAGGGGCCGTGAGGCCTCCGCCGCATCGCAGCCGGCCACGGGAGGCAGGAGCACGAGGCACGACCGGCGCTGGTTTGGGTGGCTAGAGAAAGAAGACCAGAGGTTGAAGAAGCACTACGGCTATTGGATGGACATCATACGGTCACTGGAGCTAGAATCGTGCATATTGACTAAGTTGACAAAGCCCTCCGTCCCCGTCAACTTAGTAGGCCCACAAGTTAGCCTGCCACTAAGGTGGGTCCCAGCTAGCAGGGGGTATTCATTTTTTTTGTGCGTAATAAGGAGGCACTTTCGGTGGGTCCGAGCTGACAGCAGGGGAACATTTTTTTTCACGAAATATGGTGGCCCGTCGGGTGGGTCCCAGCAGTTAGGGGCAAACGTTTTTTTCGCGATATACTGGTGGGCGTCCGGTGAGTCCCTGCTGTGAGGTGGAGGAATAATTATTTTCCGCGTAATAAGGAGGCACTTCCTTGCGGCTGCCGTGGACCCAACTGTCAGCCTCTCCACGTACAGTATTCTTCTGATGGAATTCGGTCGTTGACCACATTGACCACGCCGCGCCGACAGCACCACGGCGGTGGACGACGGCGAGGCCTAGGAAGGGGACGACGCGGAGCCGGGGAAGACGCGGCAGTGGATGCCCATGCGGAGAGGAGTATGAGGGTTCATTGGTTCGGCTGCGCTGTCGTCACTGCAGAATAACAGGGGTTGTGGGTGAGTGGAGTGGAGGGATGGCCTGGCCAGCGGTGGGAGTAGTATGGGGGCGGTGAGGCCTCCGCGGCAGCACAGCAGGCCACGGGAGGCAGGAGCAGGTGGCACGACCGGCGCTGCTTTGGGCGGCTGGAGCAAGAAGACCAGAGGTTGAAGAAGCACTACGGCCGTTGGATGGACATCTTACGGTCAGTCAAGCTAGAATCGTGCATATTGACTAAGTTAACAAAGCCCTTCGTCCCCGTCAACTTAGTAGGCCCACTATACTGGGTCCCAGCTAGCAGGGGGAGTATTCATTCTTTTGTGCGTAATAATGAGGCACTTCCTTGCGTGCGAAGATATAGCTGGTGGGTCCGAGCTATCAGCGGCGGTAACGTTTTTTTCACGAAATACAGAGGCCGTTTCGGTGGGTCCCAGATGTCAGGTGGAGGAAATCATTATTTTGCGCGTAATAAGGAGGCATTTCCTTGCGTGCGGCCATGGACCCAGCTGCCAGCCTCTCCACGTACAGTCCACTTCAGATGCATGCCGGTCGTTGACCACGCTGACCACGCCACGCCGAGAGCACGAGGGAGGTGGACGACGGCGAGGCCTAGGAAGGGAACAACACGGAGGCAGGGAAGACTCGGCCGTTGTTTTTGTTTCCCACGCTGAGGGGAGTACGACTGTACAAGGGTTTACTGGTTCGTCTGCCGTCGCCGGAGTATAACAGCAGGTGTGGGTGAGTAGAGGAATGGCTAGGCCGGCGATGGGAGTACGATGGAGCGGTGAGGCCTGCGCGGCAGCACAGCCGGCCACGGGGAGGAGGGAGCAGGCAGTCCCGCCGGCGCTTGTTTGAGCGGCTGGAGCAGGAAGAGCAGATATTGAAGAAGCACGATGGCCGTTGGATGGACATCCAACAGTATACAGGCCATCTATGGAAAGCCTCAAATCTGTGGAAAACAGCATACAGCCCATCTGCCGTTATTTCAAATAATTTACAGCCCATTTGCTAATTCTTACGGGTTTTTTTGGAGCCCATATTCTTTATCTTAGCATTACAGCCCATATTGTGGCCACGGTTAAACAATTATAGGAAATTTTGCATATGTCGGTGTGGTCTAAACTGTTTTTAAGCCCGAAGTTTCGAGTCACATTCAGACTGATTTTAAAAATAAATGTGTATCAATATAAAATCCAATAAATTGTCCACGCATAAAAATCAATGCAATTTAAAATCTCGAAATGAAAAAAAGATATTTGAAAATAATTGCCGGTTTGATGTGTTTTAAAAATGTACAGCCCATTTCTCATTACTGATAGGCCATTTTCTCGGCCAGCCGAATGAAGATCTCCTCGTCTTGAAAGATTTGCAGCCTAGCAGGCCTGATAAACCAACTTACTTGACAAATCACAAAAGAACTGGGCTAGCCATTTTCAGAAAGAAAAAAAACTACTGGGTTGGTCTGTGGTAAACATAAAAGAAAAGGCTGTCTAGACAGGCCAGAGTGTCCCGCACAGCCCAGTATTTCCGAACGGACGTGTAGGCAGGGGCGCCTCTTCGTGAACCGTGGCAAACTCGCAACCGTCCACCAACTCTTCGCCTTTCCTTCTCGATTTGGAACTGCTGTCGCACGCTCTTCCTCTCCCTCCTCCATTTTCCTTCAGCCCTTCACCCTTTCTTCTGCCATTGTTCGATCGTCTTCTCCATGGAGGGAACAGGCCGGAAACGACCCCGTTATTCTTGCCCCGATCTGAAAGATGACGTGGTGGAGGAACTCATTGATCGGTGCGACATCATCACCTCGGCTAGCATGGCAGGTTCGTTCAATCCCATTATCGACTCAACTAATAACATCATTACAAAGAACCCAAGAGTCAAGGAGCGGTTTGATCTCCCCTATCTTCTTTGTCGTGACCCTGATGACTGGCGCCGGCAAGACGGAGGCCTCGCCCTGTGCTAGTTGATGCCGCTTGATAATGATACGTACGAGTTAAGATGCCATCGCTCGAGGGCAAGGCTTGGGCGGGCACAAATGGAGATTGGGTTGTTTACATTGGGTCCAACTGCGAGTGGGAACTTGTGAATGTGTACACTCGTCACCGGGTTCCACTTCCAAAAATCTCAGCACACTGCCCAGAGGTTGAGCACACCGGTAATGTATGCACGTTCAAATACGATCATGGTGAGTGTCTTCTACGGAAGATAGCAATTTGTCGAGTTCCCAACCGCTCTTGGAATTACAACAACTATCAAGTTGTTGCTATCTTCGACAAGCTCGTTGCCGTCCTTCATGGTTCGACTCGATGGATATTGCTCAAAAATCAGTTTCTGTACACGGATGAGTACTGTGATGCAATTCAATAAGAGGGCCTTGTGTTTGCTGCCACCACTCATGGCACTGTTTTTGCATGGCATCCTAGTAGTTTCGGTACGTTTGTCTTCCACCGTGATTATAATTGTTTCATCCACATGCATGCGGGTTAGCAAGTTTCCCTTTACTAATTAACCTTCTTCTTGTGTTTCCAAGGTCCTGTGAACATCCCACCACCTATACTTGAAAAAATTTATAACCAAGGGGCAGATGACGATGGTGATGATCACGAGCATGAGGACAAGAAGCGCCGATATACTCTGTGGCGCCTGGCAACTAATTCCGATGGATCACCTCTTCTTGTGTGTATACAACCCACTGATGATGTTACTGGTAAGGAAGTAGGTGTCTCCCATGGTCGCACTCTCCGGACCTATTCCAACACCCGTTGCATGGTATTCGGGATGGATACTAGTGTGCTAGCGCCAACTCCTTCTCCCTGGCACAGAATTGATAGTCTTGGATAAAACTCGCTCTTCCTTGGACAAAACTATCCGATGATGGTGAAAGGCGATCCAACTGCTGCTAACACATTTATGGGAAGCAACTGTGTCTATACCTCGGACATTTGGGTGGTTCCCTACTCTCGTATTGATATAGTAGGCCGCTTCAGCCTGGATGATCGGTCCTGCATTGGTCTCCAGATCGACAACAGATGGCCTGTCCCAGAGAATCAGTTGTGGTTCAAAGCAAGCGTTTCCAACGCTGCGGAATGGTTGAGTTGAAGTTCATTTCATGGCTTGTTATTTGTTGTGTGGTGAAAACTTTAGTATTTATAATGTATCCTCGTTGTCGATGTGGGTTGATGACCTGGTGTATGTAATAAAATGATATGTGATAAACTTACTAAATTTATGAATGGCTTTCGAGTCGCTTCTCTAAATTTGTACTAGCTTCACATGCTTCGCACGTTGGGCGGGTGTTTTTACTGTAGCCGTATGTTAATGTGTTCATTGTACGTAACCAGCACCTCGAATCCTCGATACTAGTATACTATATACTAGTAGGAGTAAGTAGTAGGAGTAGTAGGGTGGCATGGGCCAGAACAAGCATTCACGTCCAGGAGTACGGCACACGCCACCACCACGACATCCATCTGACACCATATTATTTCTTGGAGTCTATGCTAGAGCAATCTCTTCAACCTCGTATGTTTCTCTAAGGCTGGTTATAGTGGGGAGTAACTTAGACTAGTGTCATGCATATGACACTAGTCTTTGTTACTACCTTCATAGCGCAAAGTAACATACAAGTAGTATCATAGATGATTGCATTTATTACGTTATAGACTCATTTTGCTTTGGTTTGCGTTATGTTATAGTAACATATTATGTTACTCCAAACATTTCTCTCCTCATTAACTATATGCCACATAAGCAAACTTGTCTTGAAATGCGCTATGTTACTTGCTAAGTCACTCCCACTATGACCAGCCTAACTTCAGCCATCACGCGGCGGTCGAGGTGGGGTTTGCCGATAGTCGGTTTCCTTAACTGTGGTCCCACTTGTAAGGCCAACTCCAACGCACGACCCCAAACGGACCTCCGTTTTGCACGAACTCCAACGATAATTTTGACTACATAAGCAAGACCAAAGAAAACAAGAACCACAAGAATACATTTTACTACTCCTGTAAGTTGGATTAGTGCCTTCTCGATGCATTCATTGTTGATCTGTGGAGGCTCGATCTTGCGTGCTTCTTTCTTCTTCGAGTGTAAAGAAGTAGACGTTGCTTCCTCGCATCTAGTCTCATGTCTAGCCTCTATTCTAGTAGGAATATCAACAAGTGCACTAATCTCATCCGAGAGCAGAACCGAATATTTGGTTGGGTTCTTCCTCCTTTTGCCGACACGTGGGACATCCAGCATCCAGGTCGTGTCATGAAAGAAAATAGAGTGGTAGTTGAAGCCACGAGATGTGCATCTTGGGTTAAACTGTAAATAGAATCTTACTACTCTTGAGTAACTCCAAAAGTGGCCACCGAAGATCTTTATTGGATTTGTTTTTCATCACTAGCACGTCGAGGTGAAAGATGTGCAGGTTCAGTGGGTCCTCTTGCTTTTTCACTGACATGTGGGGTCGCATGTGAGCAAACAGACGATGGGCTCCGCACGTCCGCTGGCTGGCTGGGAAGAGAGATAGAGGAGGGTTGAGCATGGAATGTAGGAAATTTGTTCTACGTATCTCGATATAGGCTCGATATAGTGGGGTGGCATGGGCCATAACTCAGTAGCATTCACATCTAGTAGTACGGCACACGCCACCCACACGAGTCCCATCCGACACCAATTTTCTTGGAGTTCATGCTACAACCACCTCTTCTCCCTCCTGTTTTCTCAGCCATCGCGCGGTGGGCGGGTTGGGGGTTTGACGATAGTCGGTTTGCTCAACTGCGGTCCCACTTGTAAGTGAAAATGCAACACTGCATGCATTCCCGCTTGAGCGGCGTGCCAGACCAACCGTGTGGGGGTGCAACGCGAACACGGCAGGCTTTTCCTTTTGAACTCATAACTTGTAAATTTTGGTTCTACTCCATGGCGCGACCGTTAGATAGAAAATAACGATTTTGCCTAGAGTAATGAGTAGTTTGGTTCTGGCGCCGTTCATGCATGGAGTACGTACGAAAATTATGAAGTTGATGCAAAAGGTAAGATAATTACTGTAGTATCATATACTACTACATGGATTTGACGGAAAGATAAAAATACATACGGATCCATCAACGTTCAACGACATCCTCACGCCCTAGTGCGCCGGGTCACCAACCGACGTGTGAGGAGCAGCGGCGTTGGCGGCGAGCTCAACGTGCTTCTGAATAGTGTCGTCCAAGGTTGCCCTGGGCTCCAAGAAGGCCAACGTCCTATCATCCTCCGCTTGCATGTAGTAGTCCTTGTGGACGATTTGCGCGTAGACGTGGGTGATTATGTCAATGGTGTCTTGCTGCGCCAGGCACTGCACAGCGAGCGCGACCTCGAGGTGGACATTCTCCGGTGCGACGGCGGGCAGTCGTAGGGCCTCCAATGCATCGAAGAGGTTGTTACCATAGTGGCCGTTGAGGGTGGAGGGCATCACAGAGCCTGGGCGCGTCGGCTGGAGGCTTACATCAAAGTCGTCCGCAAGCTTCTTGACGACGATGAACTTGTCGAGGAAACCGACGAGGACCTCGTCGAACAAGGAGACGAAGCTGTCGTCCAAGCGGCCCCTCGCCCTGGCGGCCTCAAGCAATACTACCTGGAGATGTTCCTCGGTGCCGGGCCGCAGGCCAGTGTCATGGACCATCTGGCACAGCCGGCTGATGCTCGCGCTCATCGCCTCCATGGGTCTAGCGTAGCTTCTAGTCAACTGATCTTGCGATTCGAGTGATCACTCAGCCCTTGGTTAGCGTGCGTAGGTGCGTAGGATTTCGTACTACTCCTCGGCCCTCTACTGCACCTGCCTTTGGCTATATGATAGGTGGGCCAGCCACCCCCTGGGGCCACGTGTCATTCACCCAAAGGCAGTTGCCATAAGTCAATGAAGCCGCGCCCCCCTCCGTGCCGGTGCAATATAGTCATCTCACCAGACCTCTAGTTGGGGCCAAAAGAGAGAAGTTTGATGTTTACTGGTTTACTAGTCCCCTTTGCATTTTGTGCCAAGTTTTGACCTTTGATTTAACTATTAAATGTTAATGCATGTAAACAAAAATGTTGTGTAAGTCACCTTACGAAAACCAAATAATCCCAAAATACTTAGGCACGGTGCATTAACTCCCTCCTTGTTTCTTATTTTGTGACATATCAACCAACGAGAGATGTGGGCCGTGCATGCTTTCAATGACTTGAGACTACCAAACATGACATGCAGTGTTTAGTTCATTGCATGTAACCCTATTAGTACTCTAGTGAGGAGTAGAAAAAAACATTAAGTTCTCTCGCCGATAGGAATAAAACACCATGTATTTATTTACAGAGGGAGTAGTACATTTTTGGTGACATGCATTACTAGATATTGCTAGTCAAATACTAAAATCCAGATGGACGTGGTAGTACTCCTAAATCCATACGGTGGTGCTACTAGTACTAGTAGTAGTACTACCAATGTAGTAGTAGGAGTACTAGCACTGTACTATCCGTTGGTCAAATTGTTACGTGCTGCTCCTCACAGTGAAGTGACAAGACCCTGTGCCGGAGATGACACCTAAGTATAGGCACCGTGTTCGGCATACCATAGTCAGCCTCACCATCTACAATCACTATCATCATGGTTGTAGAGCTAGCCTGCTTACAACTAGCCCTGTTCGACATAATTTCCTGTGCGTAGATGCCCGTGCATTGCACGGAACACCAAGATTAGGGGTGGACAGCTCCGGCAGCGGCCATCGCGCCAGATTTTTCCACGGCCTTCTACTCCTAGATGTGGTGGGGAGGAGATGAGGCTGATTGTGAGAGACAAGGAGTTGTTTGTAAATAGGGAACAAGTGCGGGCATCTTTTTTGCAAAAATGGAGAAGCTTGGTTTGTATGCGTCAGATCTAGATCCGACGGCTATTGGTGAAAGATGGGAGGCACAACATCATCACCAACTCAGGACCTGTTTGATTCACAGGATTTTGAAAATGCAGGAATAGGTCACCATGTGCGTTTGGTTTATTCAGTTTACATGGTCCGATTTATACGGTTTTTCAGTTTGTACGGTATTAATAGTTTGGTAAATATGGTATGAAATTAAAATACGGTTCGGTTTCGGTATATAACAAATTATTTCGGTATGGTTTCGGTATATACCATAAAAACCAAAGTTGACGCGAATTTGGAAATGACATAATAATAATTAGCAAATTTATGACTCAAAACACATACTATTCTACACAAATAGTATATGACTATATATATAAGTATATATGCATGCATTGATTCATCTGTTGATGGTTATGGACGTGCTTAGCATATTAAAAATAGAAAAAATGACTATGTTACAAGAAAAAATTACGTGCTTAGTAGTGCATTTGACTCATGTACAAGAAAAATGACAACTTGTATGGTTGTTCATCTCAAGAAATATAAATTTATTTTTTACTTCGGTTTATTCGGTTAACCGTTCGGTTTTCCGAAACCAAGTTCAAATCGGTATGAAAAGTTCATACCATACCGAAACCAGAAACCATAAAAACCATAAAATTGGCTTGGTTCGGTTATTTTCGGTATGGTTTTTTGGTTCGGTTTTTAAATGCACAGAGTGAGGAATAGGACACGGCAATATTACAAGTTTGAAACTGATATTACAAATGTTAGGAGTAATGCTGCACCTACGAACAGGGAATTACTAGGAAGTTTACATAAGAACTTTCGTTACTTTAGGTGGATGCAGCATTATCGTACAAAATAAAATCCACTGCCCTGACAAGTAACTAATGGGCAAATAAGTTTTTGAGTCTCTGGCCACTTGATGTTTCAAAAACAAATTCAGCTTCTGCGGAGAAATGAGCTCCACCATGTACCCGCGCGGGTGTGGCTGGGCACGAAGCATGAGTACGTGCACGGTGCACCTATTCTCTTCTTGTATACGTACACAACCTACGTGGGGTTGTGTGAGAGAGATACAAACCTAGAGAGATATAGTGTGTGGGTTCTTGAGAGTTTTTTTTGAGGGGGGGTCAATCAAGAAATTTAACATATGCAATGTGTGTGAAATAGAGTCCTGGATATAACATATATATAGAGGGGGCGATCCACGAGAAGAGAGTGGAGGTATCATCGGCTTGAGGTGTCCATAGAATCGAAGAGAGGGATGATGTGTGTGTGTGTGTGTGCAAGCGCGCGATCGATAAAGAGTGCCATCGAATTTGTATGTGCCCACGTCAAAGATATAGAGTGGCTGGCCTACTGGAACGTGAGATGGGACATGTGCAGTTTGTCTCTGTGGCATGGATACCTACCTACAGCGCTCGACTATCGGTGTGTGGTGGGGGAAGAGGGAGGCCCAATTAACTATAGAGGTACAATGGCTGGTATATGTGTGGAGGAGGAGAGAGGCCTACCTCATGTATTAAGGAGATTGATCTGCCTCATGTATTAAGGGAGATCGATCGGCATCCATGCATATGTGTAGGAGATGAATAAGGTTGGAAGAGAGACAGAGCTGGAGTGTTGGAGGGGGTGGTAGTGGAGTTGCTTCTAACAAATGGTGGGATAGGCTTGCTAGTCAAACGGAGGGCACGCCCACAATATCAATAAGAGAGGAGATGGCTGCTTGTTGTATGTGCACGTGCATGTGAGAGACAGGTCAGGAGGCATGCATGAATGATGAGGGGGGACGATGTGGCTGTGGTAAGTAGACGTAACTATGTAGGAAGATCAATCGTTCTTTGTAAGAGAAAGGAGAGACATAACTTGTGAGGTACGTTGATCGATGGGGGGTAGTTAAAGTCGATCTAGGTATATGTTGGGAGATCGATCGGTATACATGCATGTGTGTGTTAGAAGCAAATGAGGCACGAGGAGAAGGATAGAGATAGAGGGATGCATGTAGGAGGTGGTACGAGAGGCATACTGAGGGAGTCCTGGATTAGGGGGTGTTCGGGTAGCCGGACTATACCTTCAGCCGGACTCCTGGACTATGAAGATACAAGATTGAAGACTTCGTCCCGTGTCCGGATGGGACTTTCCTTGGCGTGGAAGGCAAGCTTGGCGATGCGGATATTCAAGATCTCCTACCATTGTAACCGACTCTGTGTAACCCTAACCCTATCTGGTGTCTATATAAACTGGAGGGTTGTAGTCCGTAGGCAATCAACTCCACACACAACAATCATACCATAGGCTAGCTTCTAGGGTTTAGCCTCCTTGATCTCGTGGTAGATCTACTCTTGTACTACCCATATCATCAATATTAATCAAGTAGGACGTAGGGTTTTACCTCAATCAAGAGGGCCTGAACCTGGGTAAAACATTGTGTTCCCTGCCTCCTGTTACCATTCGGCCTAGACGCATAGTTCGGGACCCCCTACCCGAGATCTGCCAGTTTTGACACCGACATTGGTGCTTTCATTGAGAGTTCCTCTGTGTCGTCGCCTTTAGGCCCGATGGCTCGTTTGATCATCAACAACGATGCAGTCCAGGGTGAGACTTTGCTCCCAGGATAGATCTTCGTCTTCGGCGGCTTCGCTCTACGGGCCAATTCGCTTGGCCACCTGGAGCAGATCGAAAGCTACGCCCCTGGCCATCAGGTCAGGTTTGGAAGCCTAAACTACACGGCTGACATCCACGGGGACTTGATCTTCGACGGATTCGAGCCACAGCCAAGCGCGCCGCACTGTCTCGATGGGCATGATATAGCTCTGCTGCCGAACAGCTCCTTGGAGGCCGCATACGCATCGGTTTCGACCATTGATTCGGAGCCTACTGCGCCGATCGAGGATCAGTGGTTGGATGCTGCCTCAGGGGCTGCAATCTCAGAGGCGATCGAACCGAACGCTAGCCCCGCACTCTGCACTACCCGTGACTCCGAGGATCCGGACTCCTCCCCAGACTCTGAACCCCCCGCGCCCCTGCCAATCGAATCCGATTGGGTGCCGATAATGGAGTTCACCGCCGCAGACATCTTTCAGCATTCGCCTTTTGGCGACATCCTGAATTCTCTTAAGTCTCTCTCTTTATCAGGAGAGCCCTGGCCGGACTACGGTCAGCGAGGGTGGAATACGGACGATGAGGAAATTCAAAGCCCACCCACCACCCACTTTGTAGCCACTATCGACAATCTAACCGACATGCTTGACTTCACCTCCGAAGACATCGATGGCATGGACGACGATGTAGGAGACGAATAGGAACCAGCACCTGTAGGGCGCTGGAAGGCCACCTCGTCATATGACATATATATGGTGGACACTCCAAAAGATGGAGATGGCGATGGAACAGTGGGGGATGACGCCCCCAAGAAACAGCCAAAGCACCGGCATCAGCGGCGCCGCTCTAAATCCCGCCAAAACAAAAACGGTGATTCCGGCATGGGAGATAATACTACCCCGGATAGCGCCGAAGAACACCCACCTCAGCAAGATTCGGCACAGGAAGATGGAGAAGCCAGCCCTCATGAGAGAGCGGCAGACCGAGAGGTCGAGGATGATAACTATACGCCTCCCTCCGAAGACGAGGCAAGCCTCGATGACGACGAATTCGTCATACCATCAGACCCCGCCGAACAAGATCGTTTTAAACGCGGGCTTTTCGCCACGGCAAGCAGCCTCAAGAAAAAGCAGCAACAGCTTAGAGCTGCCCAAGATTTGCTAGCTGACAGATGGACTGAAGTCCTTGCGGCCGAAGAGTATAAACTCGAACGCCCCTCCAAGAGTTACCCGAAGCGCAGGCCGCTACCCCGATCAGAGGAGCAAGCACCTACATCACCAGCGCATGACATGGCAGACCGGCCACCTCGCAGCCGCGACAGAGAGGCCTCTCGGCCCTCCACCCAAGCCATGCCCCGACGCCGCTCAACTAAGGCACGGGAAAATGCGCCCGGCCTGCGAGACATACTGGAGGATAAGGCAAGACAAATAAGATCGATCAACGGATCGCGCAGGCGCCCTACGGTATGTGACAATGATCTTCACTCCGGATACAACAAATCCGGCCGGGCCAAACACAACAGACATAGCTCTTCTTAGCTGCGTCGTGATATAGCCCAGTACAGAGGCGCCGCACACCCGCTATGCTTCACGAATGAAGTAATGGATCATAAAATCCCAGAGGGTTTCAAACCCGTAAACATCGAATCATACGATGGCACAACAGACCCGGCGATATGGATCGAGGATTATCTCCTTCACATCCACATGGCACGCGGCGATGATCTACACGCCATCAAATATCTCCCGCTCAAACTTAAAGGACCGGCCCAGCATTGGCTCAACAGCTTGCCAGTAGACTCAATCGGTTCTTGGGAGGACCTGGAAGCCGCATTCCTCGACAACTTCCAGGGCGACCGCCGGATGCCGACGACTTAAGCCACATAATTCAGCAGCCAGGGGAATCGGCCAGACAATTCTGGACACGGTTCCTAACAAAGAAAAACCAGATAGTCGACTGTCCGGATGCAGAGACCCTAGCAGCCTTCAAGCATAACATCCGCGACGAGTGGCTTGCCCGACACCTGGGACAGGAAAAGCCGAAATCCATGGCAGCCCTCACGACACTCATGACCTGCTTTTGCGCGGGAGAAGACAGCTGGCTAGCTCGCAGTAACAACTTATCAAAGAACCCTGGTAATTCGGATACCAAGGACAAAAGTGGCAGGACACGTCGGAATAAGCAAAAACATCGCGTTAACAGCGACAGCAATGAAGACACCACAGTCAATGGCGGATTCAAAGGCTATAAATCTGGTCAGTGAAAAAGCCATTCAAAAAGAATACTCAGTGCCCGTCCAGTTTAGACCGAATACTCAATCGCTTGTGCCAGATACATGGCACCCCCGAAAGGCTAGCCAATCACACTAACAGGGATTGTTGGGTGTTCAAGCAGGCAGGCAAGTTAAGGGCCGAAAACAGAGACAAGGGGCTGCACAGGGACGACGAGGAGCCCAAGCCGCCGAACAACAATGGATAGAAGGGCTTTCCCCCACAAGTGCGGACGGTGAACATGATATACGCAACCCACATTCCCAAGCGGGAGCGGAAGCGTGTGCTACGGGACGTATACGCGATGGAGCCAGTCGCCCCAAAGTTCAACCCATGGTCCTCCTGCCCGATCACTTTTGATCGAAGGGACCACCCCACTAGCATCCGTCATGGCGGCTTCACCGCATTGGTTCTTGACCCAATCATCGACGAATTTCATCTCACAAGAGCCCTCATGGACAGCGGCAGTAGCCTGAACCTGCTTTATCCGGATACAGTGCGGAAAATGGGCATAGATCCCTCAAGGATTAAGCCCACAAGAACGAACTTTAAAGGCGTTATACCAGGTGTAGAAGCCAACTGTACAGGCTCAGTAACACTTGACGTGGTCTTCGGATCCCCGGACAATTTCCGAAGCAAAGAGTTAATCTTCGATATAGTCCCGTTTCGCAGTGGCTATCACGCCCTGCTCGGACGAACCACATTCGCAAAATTCAATGCGGTGCCGCACTACGCATATCTCAAGCTCAAGATGCCAGGCCCTCGAGGAGTAATTACGGTCAACGGAAACACCGAACGCTCCTTCCGTACGGAGGAGCATACGGCGGCTCTCGCAGCGGAGGTACAAAGTAGCCTTCTCAGGAAATTCTCCAGTCCGGCCATTAAAAAGCCAGACACTGCCAAGCGCGCCCGGAGTAACCCACAGCAGGACCGCCTGGCACACTCTAAGCAAGCGTAGCAATGCGGCCCCAACCCCACCCTTCGCGACATAGCGAAACTAGTACCTCGCGTACATAACTACGCCCTTGAAATACCATGGGCACGGGGGAAGGGGCACAATAACGGCACGCCCAAAATACGGCTTAAAACGTACTAGGGGCTGCCGGATTCTTTTTTTAATTTTTTTTCTTACTTTCAGGACTCCATGCTTCGGACGACATGTTCGGCAATTCGACTGCCGCACAAACGATGCAAGATCCACGGAGGCAGACAAGCCATGCCGCATTATGGAACTCCTAGGTGGTCTCTATTACGAGCGGTATACCTGTTTTAAATACAATTCCGCGGCCTGCCCCTGGTCAGGACATACTGAATAGTCCAATATCTTTTGCTTACCGCACTATTTGTATCGTTCGGCTTTGATAAATAGCCTCTCTATAAACAATGCATAGCTTTTGTCTATTTTCTGCATTACTCTCTTTTATATATGTTCATTAATGACATGTTGCACCCGTACACCGTGGTACGGCAAGTACGCCAGGGGCTTCAGTACCCTTTAATATGGTGTGAGAATCCGTACACTTTCACAAGTGCGGCACCCCGAACTTATAGCACTATATGCATCGGCTCCGAATCATGATTTGGGTCAATAGTTGGGTTTGCCCGGCTCCTATGTTTTGGTGCCTTACGTTCCGCTATATCGGCTAAGGTAGCACTAGGAGAACCACTGCGATTGTGCCCCGGTTGAGCTGGGTTAAGCACCTCAGTGGAGAAAGCTAAAACTGACTGTCATGATGAGGCGAGAGACTGGTCGCTGTTCGAGAGGTTTTTCGAGTCCCTAAAGACTTATGCCGCTTCGAGCGAGCAGCTGGATTTGTCCGGCCAAGGCATGGATAGCGCCCCGAACTCGGTCTTCCGAACTAGGGGCTTCGCCGAAATTTAAAATTATAAAGTTCTATGGCTAAGTGAGAGTGTTCAAGCATTATAGTCCGATTGCCTGGTTCGTTGTGCTGAGCGCCTCCCTCGAAGGACCCAACTATGGGAAAAAGAGCGCTCAGGTTTATCCCGAACACCCCAGCACTAGTGGCATGGGGGCAGAAGCCGACGACTGGCCATCTCTCAATTTTTTGGTAAACGGCCGCACAGAAAATAATATTTTAAATTCAACAAGCATTGCTTAAGCGCCCATGAACAAGTTTTCAGCGCACAGGATAAAAACGAGCGAGTTTATTCAAAAATTACATCCTTGGTACATTCATCCGCCACAAGGCGGGCACCCGCAAGAACATCCTTGTAATAGTTCTCAGGCTTGCGATGCTCCTTCCCCGGCGGTGGCCCGTCCTTCACAAGCTTCTCACCGTCCAGCTTACCCCAGTGCACCTTTGCACGGGCAAGGGCCCGACGGGCACCTTCGATGCAGACGGAACGCTTGATGACCTCAAGCCTTGGACAGGCCTCCACCAGCCGCCGCACCAGCCCGAAGTAGCTCCCAGGCAGGGCCTCTCAAGGCCACAGCCGAACTATGAAGCCCTTCATGGCCTGTTCGGCCGCCTTGTAGAGCTCGACCAGCTGTTTCAGCTGGTCGCTCAAGGGCACAGGGTGTCCGGCCTCAGCATACTGAGACCAGAACACCTTCTCCGTCAAGCTGCCCTCTTCAGCTCGGTAGAATGCGGCGGCGTCGGATACGCTGCGGGGAAGATCTGCGAATGCCCCTGGAGAACTCCGGATTCGGGTAAGTAACAAGTAGTTTACTTTTATATTTCTGCTTTGCATAAAGAATGCCTTACCCGCTGCTATCTTCTTCATCTCCTCCAACTCTTGGAGGGCCTTTTGGGCTTCGGCCTTGGCAGACTTGGCAGTCTCAAGGGCCGCCGCGAGCTCGGACACTTGGGTCTTTGACTCAAGCTCCAAACTCTCATGTTTTTTCATGAGAGCCTGAAGCTCTTGCTGCACCTCGCCGACCTAAGCCCCAAGTTTCTCTCGCTCAGTGCGCTCCGCGGCCGTTTTCTTTTCAGCCTCGGACAGCGCCTGCTTGAGGGTCGCCACCTCAGTCGTGGCCCCTATAATAAGCAGTGCAATCCTGTTATTTTTTGCAATCACGCCTCTTTATAGGCACTTTTTCTGTAAGGTATTTCCTACCTTCTTTTTCCTCGGGCTGCCGCTTGGCAAGGCCGAGCTCTTGCTCGGTCCGCTTGAGGTCCTGTTTTAGGACACCCACCTCCGCAGTCAGTGCGGCGGTGGATAGCAGCGAAGCCTGCACACGCATATTGACTCTTTATTGTTAGACTCCTGTGAAATTTACTAGATCCTCTATTCGGCTTTTCTTTCCGAACGCCAAATAGAGCATCAGGGGCTACTGTCTATGCGGTACTATTTTTATATATGTTTACTTACCTCGTAGCCTGTTAGAAGGCTAGCGCAAGCTTCAGTCAGTCCGCTCTTGGCGGACTGAACCTTCTGGATCACCGTACTCATAATAGTACGGTGCTCCTCGTCGATGGAGGCGCCGTCAAGCACCTCAAGCAGATTGTCCGGCACCTCCGGTTGGATGGAGGTCGCCGGCTCAGAAGGCTTGCTCCACTTGGAAGGAGTTCGCCTACCGCGGTCCGAAGTTGTTGAAGATTCTGGCGCGGTGTCCGGCACAAAGCCGGACTTGGAGCCCTGGGGGTCTTGTCCCCTTTACTCCTGGGGTCCGGGAGGTCGCCTTGCGGCTCCTCCAGGACCACCTCCTCCTGCCCCGGAGCTCGTTGCGACGCCACTTCGGCGTCGTCCGCAGTGCGGGGGGAGACAGCGGGCAGAACTGAGTTCATGTCCGATGAATCCAAGGAGCCGCTCGATGACTCGTTGAGTTCGGCCCTGGGCAGGCTGCATAATTCTGTTCGACATTAGGGAAAGTTGTGCGACAAAGGAACGTCATGAGTTACTCTGATATCTGAATACTTACGATTTCTCCAGACGCTTGGCCCTATCTGGCCACTCCTCTTCGTCCTCTTCGGCATCGAGGGAGTAGTTCGGCGGATGGGTCTTCCTCTTCCTGGACCCTTCGGCCTCCCCCGTTGGGGCGGCCTTCCTTTTCTTTCCTCCCCCCGCTGGAGGGGGAGAGTTTTCTTCTTCCTCCTCCTCGTTCTCACGGGAGGAGAGCGTCTCGGACTCGTCGGATGATGAGTCCGACACCACCACATTATGGGCACTCTTTTGAGTCCCCGTGGCCTTCTTCTTCTTGGCCTTCTTCTCCGACACCACATAAGGCGCCGGAACCAGCAGCTTCACTAGGAGAGCAAGGGCTGGGTCTTCGGGCAAGGGAGCCGGACAGTTAATCGATCCGGACTGCGCCTGCCAAGCCTGTCAAAGGTGAGGGAGTTTAGATCCCGCATAGAGTCAGACTATGAAAAAACTTAACATCCTGTAAAAGGTGAAAATAGCTTACCTCGCTAGCGTGACGCCGCGAGCTGTATCCGCGGTCCTCGGAAGCGGATGTGGGAGCCTCGGCGCCTTTGGTTAGCACCTTCCAGACGTCTTCATACGTCGTGTCGAAGAGCCTGTTAAGGGTTTGGTGCTGCGCCGGGTCGAACTCCCATAGATTAAAGTCCCGTTGTTGACACGGGAGGATCCAGCGGACGAGCATAACCTGGACTACATTGACGAGCTTGATCGGCTTGCTCACCAGGGACTGGATGCATGTCTGCAGTCCGGTCACCTCTTTTTCGTCGCCCCACGACAGGCCCGTCTCTTTCCAGGACATAAGCCGCGTGGGGGGTCCGGATCGGAACTCGGGGGCTGCGATCCATTTCGGATCGCTCGGCTCGTTGATGTAAAACCACCACGATTGCCACCCCTTCAGGGTCTCCACGAAGGAGCCCTCAAGCCATAGGATGTTGGCCATCTTGCCCGCCATGGCGCCTCCGCACTCCGCCTGGCTGCCGCACACCACCTTGGGCTTGACGTTGAAGGTCTTGAGCTGGAGGCCGAAATGGGGGCGGATGCGGAGGAAAGCCTCGCACACGACGATAAACGCCGAGATGTTGAGGACGAAGTTCGAGGCCAGATCGTGGAAATCCAGGCCATAGTAAAACATGAGCCCCCGGACAAATGGGTGGAGTGGAAAACCCAGTCCGCGGAGGAAGTGGGGAAGGAATACTACCCTCTCATGGGGCCTTGGGGTGGGGAGAAGCTGCCCCTCCTCGGGAAGTCGGTGCGCAATGTCTTTGGACAAGTATCCGGCCTTCCTTAGATTTTTGACATGGCCCTCCGTGACGGAGGAGACCATCCACTTGCCTCCCGCTCCGGACATTGCTGGAGAAGGTTGAGGTGGGAAGTGCGGGCTTGGGCGCTGGAGCTCGAGTGTGCAGGAGATGGATAGGCAAAGGAGGAAGAAGGCGTAGGTAAAAAGGTGGATCCTTATCCCCTTATATGGGCGGATGCGGTTGTGCGTCCCCACCTGCCTAGTAAAACTCGCTTGCCTCCCAAGCGCCGTGATAAGTGGCGCGATTGGATTACCCACGTCCATATTGATGAGAATCCCGTAAAGGGGGTACACGATCTCTGCTTTGATAAGACGTGCCAAGGAAACCGCCTCGCAAAACATGCTGAGGTGGAAAAGTAAAAACGATTCGAGTAAAGGACTTGGCTGTAGTGTGATGACGCACTGCGGAATACGTCAGCAGATTTGATTTGTGTTAATATTATTCTCTCTATGGCAATATGTGGAAGCTTATTTTGCAGAGCCGGACACTACTCTTGGTGTTTACAATCTTCTATGAAGGACTTGGAGGAGGAACCCGCCTTGCAATGCCGAAGATAATTTGCACGCTGGACTCGTCATCATTGAAGCCTGGTTCAGGGGCTACTGAGGGAGTCCTGGATTAGGGGGTGTTCAGGTAGCCGGACTATACCTTCAGCCGGACTCCTGGACTATGAAGATACAAGATTGAAGACTTCGTCCCGTGTCCGGATGGGACTTTCCTTGGCGTGGAAGGCAAGCTTGGCAATGCGGATATTCAAGATCTCCTACCATTGTTACCGACTCTGTGTAACCCTAACCCTATCCGGTGTCTATATAAACCGGAGGGTTGTAGTCCGTAGGCAATCAACTCCACACACAACAATCATACCATAGACTAGCTTCTAGGGTTTAGCCTCCTTGATCTCACGGTAGATCTACTCTCGTACTACCCATATAATCAATATTAATCAAGCAGGACATAGGGTTTTACCTCCATCAAGAGGGCCCGAATCTGGGTAAAACATCATGTTCCCTGCCTCCTGTTACCATCCGGCCAAGACGCACAGTTCGGGACCCCCTACCCGAGATCCGCCGGTTTTGATACCGACACATACTATATCAAGGGGGAGGAGTGTGCGAGTACGAGAACAATGAAAAGAGTGGTGGGAGTGAGGCATGGACGGGGACAAGAGAAGAGGGGAAGCTTGTGTTTGTGCTAGGCACACCTGGCTAGAGAGGCATATCAATCGATGTGTGCCGTAAAGGAGTCGGGGGGCCTACACACCGTGGGTGAACGACCTAAAGTGAAAAGACGAATTTGCGCGATGGAGCTAGAGAATGCTGAGGGAGGGTGAGAGGGATGTGGGCGTGTGCATGCACAAGAGAAAGTTAGCGCTAGCTACAAAGATAAGAGGGTTGTGTGGGTATAAAAGACGAATAGAGATCATATATACTTCATTATAAAAAGCGAATTCGGATATTTTAAGAATTTATCATAGTGTTTCAAACTGACGGATGTGTGAATATATATAATGGTGATACACATGGTGTGTTTATGAACATGGTATACTACATTTAATATGTTTTATCTCTACTCTTATAAAAAACGGAGTTGTTGATGATGGTGTGCCTGCCATCCTGCATTATAGGCCGTCTGATTTATATCTGGCGGATAGCAAGGAAACTATGATGGTTGAAGTTGGCAACAATCATGATTGTAGATTCTTATTGAAATAGAGAAATGAATTCAAATTTAGTTCGAATTGCAGCGGTAGTATAGACATTTCGAATGCACTAAAATGTTGGTATGAGTAGGTTACATGCATTATACAGCAAGGGAAAAAATTTAATCGGACATAACATGGATTCATACTCCCTCCTTCCATCTATATAGGGCATAATGAGATTTTTAAGACCGCCTTTGACTATTGACAAGATTAATAGTACATGACATGCACAATGTGAAAATTATATCATTGAAAGAACCTTTCACACACGAATTTAACGGTGTGCTTTGTGTAAGTTGCATGTCATATATCATTGCTCTAATATTTGGTCAAAGTTAGCATCAAAAAACGCATTAGGCCCTATATAGATGGAAGGAGGGAGTAGCTTTGAATAGCATTTGTATAGTAAAACGGGGCAAGACTCTCTCTTTGTGTGGTGTGAATAGTTTTATTTTTTTCGTTTTATTTTTGGTTGAGGGAAGTGCGAATTGATTTGGTACGTACAAGTACAATATTATTACACGTTAGGCTTGTCCCTAAAATTCAACCCGCGTCTTGTTATATCCCGAAAATTCAGATATCGTGCTCCCAAAATTGGCGCCTTCACAACCTGCGCCTTGCTATCCCGAAATTACAATGCACGCGAAAACTCCCTCCAGCTGCCAAATCCCAACACGTGAAATCCCCCTTCTAACCCTGAGCCGAAAGGGCCGCTAGTTCAAATCGGTGGGGGGTACTTTTGTAACACACCCTACATTTTGGACAAGCGCGTTCCTAAGTCATGCTTCACCCCCTCCCATCGCCCCCTTTTCGCCATTCGAAATCCCAGGCCGCCATAACCTATCCACACCAGTCGCGAAACCCCACCCTCCTCCGTCCGCCACGTCACCGCTGCCCAGCCAGAGCCTCTTCCCCGACGACGTCGTCCAGCGCAACAGCTCGAGGTCCCTCGTCCACCTCCCCGGATGAGGATCCGTCGTCCATCTCGCCGTCCCACCGGTTCAGCCACCCCGTCCTCCACCTCCAAGGAGCTGCTCTGATGATCGCCTCGTCTATCGCGGCTGCTCCATCCCCACAGCGCCGCCTTAACCTGCTCCACCGGAACCGCAGCATCCTCACCGACTCCTCAGACAAAGACGAGGCCTACTCGGCACCACCAAAGAGGTTGTACACTCATCGCATCGCACCTTCTCCTTAACTCGACCTCCCGGCGCCGACGGTGCTCCATCCCGCACCCTCATGGAGCGGCTACCTTGAAGCCGGCGCCGCGGGCGACATCTCCATAGCGGCTCTCCCCCAGTGTGAGGCCCCTTCGGCGGCGGCGGCCATACCAGTCGGATCTGCTGCTGCTGCTTCGGCTCTCGCTCGATCGCTCGATCGCCCAGCTGCTGCTGCTGCTCTCCCCCTCGCTCGTGCTGCTTCTCTACTCCGATTAAGCCACACTTCAGTCGACTGAATCGACTTTTGGGTCAGTCAATTTTCAGGGGTTGGGGGGCTTGCCGGAGTTAAGGAAGAACCACCCGCAGCAAGGATGGGGGCTTGCCGAAGAGGTACCCCACTATCTATCTTAGGGTTCAGGGTGGGGGCGGGGGGCCTAGAGGGCTGGCCCGGGTGGCGGTGGCGAGTTGTTTCGGGGCGGCGAGGCGGCACTGGGGCCGGCCCGGTGGTGGATGGCGGCTCAGGGGGGGTGCAGGTTGAAGATGAACTATAGGCCCTCCCTAAACTACATGTCAAGTGCCTCTCTGCTACCATTGCGTTCAGTTTTGACAGTAGCATTCAGATTCCACAGTAAATTTCAGTTTCGACAGTTAAGTTCAGAGTCAACAGTTTTTACCTCATCTGTTGTAGTCAGGTGGTTTTTGGTGATGTTAATTTTACATCAATTTTACATCATCTATTGGAGATGCTATTAGAATCCCACTTGAGATTGACGATGTCTGTCTTGTGCTGCTTCAGCCTTGACATCTTACGGCTCACCGGAGCTGCTCCAATGACAGAACAATCCGTCACAACAGAACAGTGCCGTGGACGCTGTCTACAGATTCCTTAGATCTTCCTCCACACCTCCGATAGCCACCTCTGCCTCAACTTCTTCAGCGACCAACCCAATGATGCTGAGGTCGACACGGCTATGGCAAAGAGGTTGTACACTTGTTGCATCACTGATTACTATACATTCACATCGATCCATTAGGGCTATTTTGGTTCAACGGAAAAACATCGATCCACTGGTTGTTACCATCACTCTAAATTTCTGCATGCTCTCCTTACATAATCTTGCCATATTTTTTTCGTATGCATGTCAGATATTGTACACAGTCATGTTGAACATGTAGAGAAAAAGAGAAGAGTTTTGCGCGGCAATACAATGTCATGCAAACATCGCTCCATGGTGGATTCAATGGAAAACCCTCCCCACCCCTCTCCAGATTGTAATCCAGAGGAAGATATCTGTTCTGAGGCGGATTCGGACGCCGCTGACCACTCCTATTTACCCCCCAAGGTGTTTTCTCTACCTTGGCATGATGATGTTAGTCATATCATGCATATGTTGCCTTGCAGTGCCTACTTTTAACATCATATATGTCATCTGCTTAGTTTAGACATGTTCTGTAATGCCACCTGTTTAGTTTCTATATCATATATGGGAACTATGCAGTTTCATGTCTTTTAGCCAGCCATAATATATGTGAAATGTGCAATGCCATCCTGTTTAACCAGGCATCGTATATTTGAATGATATCTTGCCCATACTTTTCTTCATTACATTTCCATTTGTCAACGATGTTTGTACATTAAACTACTCTTCCTGTGAATCAGCCATTTGGGTGGGAGATGGAAAAATCTGGAGTGAAAACAAGGCCTTCAGAGCAGACAGTGCTACCTGCCGAAGCAGATCTCTTGTTGGGTCCCGATAGCTCCTCAGAGATGGATTCAGAGACAGATGACTAGTCCTATTCCCCCACTAAGGTGTATGCTCTAAATTGGCATGGTTATACTGCTCATATCATGCATACGGTGTCTTGCATTGCATAGTTTAGACATCATATACACAATATTCAACACCATGTTCTTAGTTCAGACATCATATCGAATGCCCTCTGTTTAGCATATAAATCACATATGTGAATTAAATGATGCGATCCTGATTACTTAGATAACATGTAGGTGAATTATGTCATGCGATCCTGTTTAGTTATTCATCATATCTTTGAATTATGTTATGCTATGCTATCCAGTTTAGATAGACATCATATATGTGAAATTATGTCATGCTATCCGTTTTAGTTAAACAATATACATATCAACTATTTCATGCCCTCTTTTTTCCACACTATCTATTGCATCCGTCTCTCATACAATGTATGTACATTCAACTATGTTTCCTTTTTATCAGCCATTTGAATTGGAGCGGGTGATGCCAGTATCTAGCAGACTAAAAACACGGTCTTCAAATAAAATAGTGCTACCTCTTGGTGGAGATAGCACCCCGGTTGTACATGCACAAGAACCAGCCCTACCACACATAACCCAAACCCTCGCAGATTGTACCCCTGCTACGATGGACAGAGAACCAGCTTCACCCAATCTAACCCCAACCCCAGTCGATAGTAACCCAGTTCCTGTTGACACAGCACCATCTCCACCACAGAGCTCCCAAACAAGAGCAGTTAGTAAGCCAGCTCCAGTGCCCATAGGGCCAGTACTATCACGGCGAACCCCAACTCCACCAGTTAGTATGCCTATTCCTGTGGAGGAAGCACAACCAGCTAGTCGTAGTTTAGCATCTATCGCATTCGATGTTGTTAAATCGTATGTGTGTATCTTCCCATCTTGGAAATATTATACTGAAGATGGAGGAAAATGCCGATTGCAGGTGTTTGTCCAGGAGTTATGTGTAAGTAATGTTATTCATGGCAATTACTTTGCTTCGTCCCATACATCCTACCTCCATGATGGTTATAATATAGCAAATTTTCCCATTTTTCTCTATAGAGAAGGACCGATTTGGAAACTTAGGATGAGGTAACTTGTGCTAATACCTCTGCTATCTTCAAGAATGCTTGGTGGCAGTATCGGAATTACCTGAAGAAAAAGTACTTCACCGGCAAAGAAACTCATCAAATTCCCTTACGTTCTCCTGAGACACATTTACTGGACGATGACTGGGAACGCCTTGTTCTGTACTGGTCCCGAACCAAGAATGTGGTAAGGTCTATGAGCTCATTTTCTATTTTTAAGTATTATATTCTTGCGTCTTACTGTACTCTGTTCATGTAGAACAAGTGCCTAAACCTGAAGAACAATTGTTCTAATTTAAGATTCCATTGCTACCATAGGACATAGATATATGTTTGTTTGATGCTTTTATTATGTACTAGTACTTCACAATAGAAGACTTGGTAGTTTAATCCTGTCCACCTTACTAATGAACTGGTTCACCGAAATGAGTTTCATATAGTAGTACATGCTAAACTTGTTATGTGTCTGCTTGTTTCTTCTTTTAGAATGCTGACAGAATATTGGGGAGGAGTGCCTTATTAAGCAAAGGTAAAGGAAGTAATGCAGATAAGGTTCAAGATAGTGACACATCATGTCTTGGTTAAGTGTTGGAGTTACTAGCCACTACCGCTTGCACAAGCTATTCAAACTCACTGTCTGAATCAGTTTGGTTTCGTGAGTCTCAACTACAAGCTGAAAGACATCGATCAGCTGTGCTGCGACAAGAATCGAAAGGACTGCGGAAGTCCCTGGAGCATTCAGATGCATACTTTCTGGTGCAACAGCAAGCGTTGGAGGATTTTAGCGCCAAACAGGACAAAGCTAATCAGCTTGCTAAGCTTATTGCCAGCATGGTGGATACCCAGGATAATGTTTCTTGAGCTCTTCTGAAATTGTTTTAGTTATGCTCTTGTTTTGCTACCGCATTTATTTGCACTGGTGGCCAATTTTGACGGCCAGTGTATATGATATGCTGCTTTGTTCCCTATATTTGCACTGGTGGCGAACTTTGATGCCCAGTGGATGTTATATGTGTAATAGTCGTGATAGCCTAGCGTTAGTTGCTTGCTTATTTATTTCCTTGTTGTCTTGTTTATTTGTTTGCTTGTAGTCATTGCAGTTCTTTTTCCGCGGTTAAATAGTGGCTGCAATAACCTAATTTTTAAAACTTAGCCACAATAACCATGGGCTAATATTTACTGTAGTGACACTGGGCCTCCTATGGGCCGTAGAAACAGTGGGCCTTCTACGGGCCGTAGAAACAGTAGGCCTTCTACGGGCCATAGAAGCAATGGGCCTTCTACGGGCTGTATCATCAATGGGCCTTATACGGGCCGTATGATTGATTGGCCAAAAATGGGCCAATAACAGGCCGCATTATGGACGTAAATGGGCTAGAGTTGGAATCGTCCATTCATGGGCCGACCATAACGGGCCATCGTTAATAGGACGTATTTGATGACGCTATGAAAATGGCCCAACGTATTAACGTGCCACAAACGGGCTGACTGTAACCACTGGCTGAATTTGGCCCACAAGCAGAAAATGATAGTAACGGGCCGTAAGTAAACGAATGCTGGAAATGGGCCCAAGAATAAATGGGCTCTGAGAAGGCCGAAAGATAACATGGGCTCGAAACGGCCCAATGGAATAACGGGCCGTTAATGGGTATAAAGTGATACACTGTTCATTACGGGCCAGTTTCGCCATGGGCCGTTAATGGGTGTAAAGTGATACACTGTTCATTACGGGCCAGTTTCACCATGGGTCGTTAATAGGCCAAGAGTTACATAGGGCCTCATATGGGCCGAAAGATGTCATGGGCCATACATGGGCCAGAAGTGAAAACAGGCTGGAATCATATTGGATGCCCCAGATGACGCTACTGGGCCTAATTCAGATAGGGCGTAATGGGCCTTGGGTTAGCGGCCTGTAAATGGGCTATATGCGAACAGGCCGTTAACAGGCTTTCCATGGGCCGGCCCGCCACCTTTTTACCAAGTCAAACGGGTTGGCCTTTTCATAGGAATGGGCCTTTGTTGGGCCGTGCCACGTGTCGACGTATCATAGGCGCCTTCCGTCCAATTAGTGGTTGACATCTGTCCCAACGATGAGCCGACACGTGTTTCCTCCAGCCAATGATGATTTTACACGTGGAAAATCCCCATTGGTCGGGGCTGTTAATGGGTTATCGGATCCAAAACCCGACCTGATAGCTTCATGGTGTTCCGTTACGGTGGATGCCACGTGTCGGTCACCCTTGACGAAAGCACTTCTGTGACGCGCGATTTATCATCATGGAAGTGGACACTTCCGTGATGATAATTTTGGTAATGTCATGGAACACTTCTACGACAGCACAGGTATGACTATCTTGATTCTTTCATAAATTTGTCATGGATGTACATGCATGACAAAAAAAGCGACCTACTGTGACAAACACGTATCATCACGGAAGTGTATTTTTTTGTAGTGTTAGCTTCGGCATGGTCGGATCTGTTGCCAACGGCAAGTGGAGGCCTCCATCGTGACCAATAGCGACATTGAGGAGTTGAAGCGAGCCGGCTACTTGTCGGCCTACCTTGCTCACCGGGCCCCTGAGGAGAGCCAGGTCATCCCCACGCCCAAGCGAGGCGAGAGGGTGGTGTTCCTCCCCCAATTTATCCGGGGCTGGGATTTCCTCTACACCCCTTCGTTTGGGGGTTGATGTTCTTTTATGGGCTGGACTTTCACGATCTAGCCCCCAACTCCTTCTTCCACATCTCGGCCTTCATCATCGTCTATGAGGCCCTTCTGTGATTCCAGCCACATTTCGGCATGTGGCTGAAGGTGTTCAATGTCAAGTCGAAGATAGTTGGCGGCGCCCAGGCGGACTGCGCTGGGGCGATGATCAGCAAGCTCACCCGAGTCCAGTGGCCAGAAGGCACATTCATCGACACCGACAAGGTGTGATAGAAGGAATGGTTCTATATAACGGAACCATGGCACATGGCCTGGACGGCAGCTCCCGAGTTCAAATCCAGACCCCCAGCAAGATTGACCTCATGGACCAATAAAGGTCTTGACTGGGGATCCACCGACGAGGTGAAGATGCTCTAGAAATGCATTTCCAAAGTGATGGAGACCGGCGCCAAGCTATGGTCCAGATAATGCTTGGTTTTCATCTCCTTCCTTGCCAGCAGAGGGCCACTCTGATGTGGTCTTAAAAGTCTGGGGACCCAGCCATCATGCAGTTCTTCTTCGGCACCACCCACGACAAGGTGTGGAAGTTGTTGTTCAAGCCCCGGGAGGAGTGGCCGGCCGAGAAAGAAGACATTAGTCTCGACGCCGCAAATCCCCCAAAGAAGGTAATTGATCTTTTTCCTGATTTATAGTCGGATGCTCATACTGCACAAAGTTTGGTCCAAGTTTCTTTTTGTTGCCTCTATAGGGCTAGCTTGAGAAGGACAAGAAGATCAGCAGTCCAGCTCCGCTGCCCGAAGAACCTCGGATAGCTCAACTGGAGGAGCTGCTAGTCGTGGCGTCTTACGAGGCGCCGGAGAAGAAGGGAAAGAAGAAGAAAGACCTGCGGAGGCCAGGAAAGGCCTCTACTTGAGAGTTCATCTGGACACCAAGGCCAGATTCATTGCGGCCCCGTCTGCCCAAGACGGGGAGGAGGACGAAGATGAGGAGGAAAGTGCCTCCTCCCACTCCAAGAAGAGGGCGGTGGCCGAAGACATCGAGGAGGAGCAACCTCCTCGGGCCCCAAAGAGGCAGTGCAGACCCAAGTTGGTTCTGCCCGATAGCTCGGACTCCGACGAGGAGTCCATGGCATCTAAAGAGGTCCTAGAGAAGGATCACAGGGTCAAGCCCCCCACCACAAGGTATGAACCTCAATATTTCTTACTTACTTCATTTTTCAGTCCTTTATTGATAGAAATTGATCACGTGATATCACAGCCCGCCACGCGGCCACCCTGCCGAGCCAATCTCGGAGGGGGCCTCTCCACTCGTCGAGATAGCGGACAGCGGATCTTCTCGTGCTCCGCACCTCCCCTGGTCCCTGCAGAGCTCGAGGAGGTGTTGTCCTGAAGGATTCCTCCCCGTCTGCACATGGCGGATGGCGGCGACGAGCTTATGGCCGAGGATCATGCCTCGATCACCAAAGATCAGGAGGGTGCGTCCCTCCTAGTGAACAAAAGAGGGGAGGTCAGACCATCCGGACCCTCCCAACCAGCCACACCGGAGCCCCCAAGGCCCTCGGAGGTGCCGATCCCGCCTTATACAAAGGGCGAGCCCAGGTCCCGCCGCCCACGGCGAACACTAACAATCGGGCGGCGGCAGGCTGGCCGGACGCGATGGAGGAATTGGTGAACAGCTCTGTTATCATCGCCGAACACCATGCCCTTTCAGGTGTGGTTCTACAAAGTGTTCGGTCCGTCAACACCGGACTGAATGATGCTATCCAAGGCCTTTTAACAGGCTTCAAGGTGAGTCAAGTAATGCTCTTTCCCCGCAAAATGGATTTAGCTTTTAGCTAGAGTTTGAGTAGGCCTTGTGCATAAGAGCCCCCGAGACTCTGTGAGGATTGCAAAAACCTTACAGAGGGTCAAATATCTGTAGGGCAGTAGTTGAGGCATGATGATTGATTTGATATTGCAGGCATCATCCTTGGCGGCGGCTGCTAATGCCGCGGTGCTGGAGGAGATGGATTGGAAGCTTAAACGCTCTGATGCAGAGCTTGACCTTGTCAACAAACGGCTTGATGAGGCGCAAGGTAAGCTCCTATTGAAATACATAGTTAAAACCGTTGGACAGTTACGTTTCGGGTTGTATGCTGAGCACATGATGTTTGGTGATTGCAGCAGTTGTTGCTGCTGCTGCAGAGGTCGAGGGCCTCAAGGCCACGCTTAAGAACACCGAGGTCGAGGTGGCCGAAAAGAAGGCGGTTGCCGAAAAGGCGGTGGCCGAACTTGAGACGGTGAAGACCGCCGACGAGAGGCACGAGGCTCGAGTGTCTGAAGTGCAACGGGAGCTCAAGGATGTTGTCATGAAATGTGAGGAGCTTGAGTAGAAACGGAAACCGCAGTCCTCCGAGCTATCCAAGGTGGAAAAATAGCTCCGAAAGACCATAACAGAAGTGCGGGGTTCCCGAGAGGAGCTCCGGCAAGTGAGGCAGATCACAGATGGTAAGCCATACTTACTACAGAGTGTATTTGGTGGCAACATGTTCGCATTGCTGATGCGGGTTGGCGCTCCGCAGGCTGATACGTCTCCTTCGTATCTACTTTTCCAAACACTTTTGCCCTTGTTTTGAACTCTAACTTGCATGATTTGAATGGAACTAACTCGGACTAACGTTGTTTTCAGCAGAATTGACATGGTGTTATTTATGTGCAGTGATACGTCTCCAACGTATCTATAATTTTTGATTGCTCCATGCTATATTATCTACTGTTTTGGACAATATTGGACTTTATTATCCACTTTTATATTATTTTTTTGGGACTAACCTATTAACCGGAGGCCCAGCCCAGAATTGTTGTTTTTTGCCTATTTCAGTGTTTCGAAGAAAAGGAATATCAAACGGAGTCGAAACGGAATGAAACCAACTGGAGAAGTTATTTTTGGAAGGAAAGCTACCGGAAAAACTAGGAGTGCAGGTCAGGAAAGGAACGAGGGAGCCACGAGGCAGGGGGCGTGCCCACCCCCCTAGGGCGCGCCCTCCACCCTCGTGGGCCCCTCGTGGCTCCCCTAACGTATCTCTTTCACCCATATATACCCACGTACCCTAAAACTATTGAGGAGCATAATAGATCGGGAATTCCGCCACCAGAAACCTCCGTAGCCACCAAAAGCCAATCTAGACCCATTTCGGCACCCTGCCGGAGGGGGCAATCCCTCTTCGGTGGCCATCTTCATCATCCCGGTGCTCTCCATGACGAGGAGGGAGTGGTTCTCCCTCGGGGCTGAGGGTATATACCAGTAGCTATGTGTTTGGTCTCTCTCTCTCTCGTGTTCTTGAGGTGATACGATCTTGATGTATCGCGAGCTTTGCTATTATATTTGGATCCTATGATGTTTTCTCCCCCCCTACTCTCTTGTAATGGATTGAGTTTCCCCTTTGAAGTTATCTTATCGGATTGAGTCTTTAAAGATTTCAGAACACTTGATGTATGTCTTGCCGCGCATATCTATGGTGACAATGGGATATCACGTGATTCACTTGATGTATGTTTTGGTGACCAACTTGCGGGTTCCACCCATGAACCTATGCATAGGGGTTGGCACACGTTTTCGTCGTGATTCTCCGGTAGAAACTTTGGGGCACTCTTTGAGGTTCTATGTGCTGGTTGAATAGATGAATCTGAGATTGTGTGATGCATATCGTATAATCATACCCACGGATACTTGAGGTGACATTGGAGTATCTAGGTGACATTAGGGTTTTGGTTGATTTGTGTCTTAAGGTGTTATTCTAGTACGAACTCTAGGGCTGTTTGTGACACTTATAGGAATAGCCCAACGGATTGATTGGAAAGAATAACTTTGCGGTGGTTTCGTACCCTACCATAATCTCTTCGTTTGTTCTCCGCTATTAGTGACTTTGGAGTGAATCTTTGTTGCATGTTGAGGGATAGTTATGTGATCCAATTATGTTATCATTGTTGAGGGAACTTGCACTAGCGAAAGTATGAACCCTAGGCCCTGTTTCAACGCATTGCAATACTGTTTACGCTCACTATTATCGTTAGTTACCTTGCTGTTTTTATGTTTTCAGATTACAAAAACCTTTATCTACTATCCATATACCACTTGTATCACCATCTCTTCGCCGAACTAGTGCACCTATACAATTTACCATTGTATTGGGTGTGTTGGGGACACAAGAGACTCTTTGTTATTTGGTTGCAGGGTTGCTTGAGAGAGAGCATCTTCATCCTATGCCTCCTACGGATTGATAAACCTTAGGTCATCCACTTGAGGGAAATTTTCTACTGTCCGACAAACCTCTGCACTTGGAGGCCCAACAACGTCTACAAGAACAAGGTTGTGTAGTAGACATCAAGCTCTTTTCTGGCGCCATTGCCGGGGATGTGAGTGCTTGAAGGTATATCTTTTGATCTTGCAATCGAGTCTTTTAGTTTCTTGTTTTATAACTAGTTTAGTTTATAAAAGAAAACTATAAAAAAAATATGGAATTGAGTTTATCTCATACGCTTCACCTTTTTAATATCCTTTGTGAGTATGATGGAAAGGATAATTGTGCTCAAGTGCTACAAGAAGAAATCTATAAAATGTTTGGCACTAAATATTTGAATGATGAGCATGATTGCAATGTTGTTAGTATGAATTCCTTGAATATCCATGATGCTAATGATATGCAAAGGCACAAGCTTGGGGAAGCTATGTATGATGAAGATGATATTTTTTGTACCCCAAGTTTTGATGAGCAAATTTATTATGATGAAAGCATGCCTCCTATTTATGATTATTATATTGATGAAGTTGGATTTGGAGAGGTCATGACTTTATTTTGTGATGAATCCACTATTCCGGAAGAGGTTCCAATTGATTATGAGAACAAAGTTGCTATCTATGATGATTATTGTGATGACTTGTATGATATAAAGAATAATGATATCCATGAAACTTGTCATCATGATTTTTAATTTTTAATTCGATTATGCCTCACATGATGAATATTTCATTGAGTTTGCTCCCACTATTATTCATGAGAAGAAATTTGCTTATGTGGAGAGTAGTAAATTTTCTATGCTTGTAGATCATGAAAAGAATGCTTCAGGTGCTGGTTATATTGTTGAATTAATTCACGATGCTACTGAAAATTATTATGAGGGAGGAACATATGCTTGTAGGAATTGCAACAATATCAAGTTTCCTCTCTATGTGCTTAAAATTTTGAAGTTATGCTTGTTTTACCTTCCTATGCAAGTTGATTCTTGTTACCACAAGTTGTTTGCTCACAAAATCCCTATGCATAGGAAGTGGGTTAGGCTTAAATTTGTTAGTCATATTCTTCATGATGCTCTCTTTATGTTTCAACTCTTATCCTTTATGTGAGCATCATTGAAATCATCATGCCTAGCTAGGGGCGTTAAATGATAGCGCTTGTTGGGAGGCAACCCAATTTTATTTTTTGTTCCTTACTTTTTGCTCCTGTTTAGTAATAAATAATTTATCTATCCTCTGTTATGATTGAGTTTTTTATGTTTTAATTAGTGTTTGTGCCAAGTAGAACCCTTGGGAAGACTTGGGGAAAGTCTTGTTAATCTTGCTGTAAAAAACAGAAACTTTAGCGCTCACGAGAATTGATGCCATTTTTATTTGCAGAGTGATATTTAGTTAATTATTTTTGAAGATGATTAATAGATAAATTCCTCATGTCCAGAAATTTATTTTAGAATTTTTGGGGATCCAGAAGTTTGCGTTAGTTACAGATTACTACAGACTGTTCTGTTTTTGACAGATTCTGTTTTTCGTGTGTTGTTTGCTTATTTTAATGAATCTATGGCTAGTAAAAGAGTTTATAAACCATAGAGAAGTTGTAATACAGTGGGTTTAACACCAATATAAATAAAGAATGAGTTCATTACAGTACCTTGAAGTGGTGTTTTGTTTTCTTTCGCTAACGGAGCTTACGAGTTTTCTGTTAAGTTTTGTGTTGTGAAGTTTTCAAGTTTTGGGTAAATATTCGATGGACTATGGAATAAGGAGTGGCAAGAGACTAAGCTTGGGGATGCCCAAGGCACCCCAAGGTAATATTCAAGGACAACAAAAAGCCTAAGCTTGGGGATGCCTCGAAAGGCATCTCCTCTTTCGTCTTCGTTCATCGGTAACTTTACTTGGAGCTATATTTTTATTCGCCACATGATATGTGTTTTGCTTGGAGCATCACTTTATTTCATTATGTTTTGCTTGCTGTTTGAATAAAATACTAAGATCTGAAATTATTAAATGTTAGAGAGTCTTCACACAGTTGCATAATTATTTGACTACTTATTGATCTTCACTTATATCTTTCGGAGTAGTTTGTCATTTGCTCTAGTGCTTCACTTATATATTTTTAGAGCACGGTGGTGGTTTTATTTTATAGAAATAGATGAACTCTCATGCTTCACTTATATTATTTTGAGGGTCTTAAATAGCATGGTAATTTGCTTAAATAATCATAATATGCTAGGTATTCAAGATTAGTATTTTTTTCTTATGAGTCTTTTGAATACTAAGAGAAGTTTGATGCTTGATGATTGTTTTGAGATATGGAGGTAATAATATCAAAGTCGTGCTAGTTGAGTAGTTGTGAATTTGAGAAATTCTTGTGTTGAAGTTTGCAAGTCCCGTAGCATGCACGTATGGTAAATGTTGTGTAACAAATTTGAAACATGAGGTGTTATTTGATTGTCTTCCTTATGAGTGGCGGTCAGGGACGAGCGATGGTATTTTCCTACCAATCTATCCCCCTAGGAGCATGCGCGTAGTGCCGAGGTTTTTGATGACTTGTAGATTTTTGCAATAAGTATATGAGTTCTTTATGACTAATGTTGAGTCCATGGATTATACGCACTCTCACCCTTCCATCATTGCTAGCCTCTTCGGTACCGTGCATTGCCCTTTCTCACGTTGAGAGTTGGTGCAAACTTCGCCGGTGCATCCAAACCCCGTGATATGATACACTCTATCACACATAAAACTCCTTATATTTTCCTCAAAACAGCCACCATACCTACCTATTATGGAATTTCCATAGCCATTCCAAGATATATTGCCATGCAACTTTCCACCATTCCATTTATTATGACACATCATCATTGTCATATTTCTTTGCATGATCATGTAGTTGACATCGTATTTGTGGCAAAGCCACCGTTCATAATTCTTTCATACATGTCACTCATAAGTCATTGCACATCCCAGTACACCGCCGGAGGCATTCATATAGAGTCATACTTTGTTCTAGTATCGAGTTGTAATCATTGAGTTGTAAATAAATAGAAGTGTGATGATCATCATTTTCTAGAGCATTGTCTGAAGTGAGGGGAAAAAAGAGAAAGGCCATAAAAAGAGAAGGCCCAAAAAATGAGAGAAAAAGAGAAAAGGGGCAATGCTACTATCTTTTTTCCACACTTGTGCTTCAAAGTAGCACCGTAATCTTCGTGATAGAGAGTCTCTTGTTTTGTCACTTTCATATACTAGTGGGAATTTTTCATTATAGAACTTGGCTTGTATATTCCAACAATGGGCCTCCTCAAGTGCCCTAGGTATTCGTGAGCAAGCAAGTTGGATGCACACCCACTTAGCTTCTTTGTTGAGCTTTCATACATTTATAGCTCTAGTGCATTCGTTGCATGGCAATACCTACTCCTCGCATTAACATCAATCGATGGGCATCTCCATAGCCCGTTGATTAGCCTCGTTGATGTGAGACTTTCTCCATTTTTGTCTTCTCCACATAACCCCCATCATCATATTCTATTCCACCCATAGTGCTATGGCCGTGGCTCGCACTCATATATTGCATGAAAGTCTATAGGTTTGAGATTACTAAAGTATGAAACAATTGCTTGGCTTGTCATCGGGGTTGTGCATGATGAGAGCATTCTTGTGTGACGAAAATGGAACATGACTGAACTATATGATTTTGTAGGGATGAACTTTCTTTGGTCATGTTATTTTGAGAGGACATAATTGCTTAGTTAGTATGCTTGAAGTATTATTATTTTTATGTCAATATGAACTTTTGTCTTGAATCTTATGGATATGAATATTCATGCCACAATTAAGAAGAATTACATTGAAATTATGCCAAGTAGCACTCCGCATCAAAAATTCTGTTTTTATCATTTACCTACTCGAGGACGAGCAGGAATTAAGCTTGGGGACGCTTGATACGTCTCCAACGTATCTATAATTTTTGATTGCTCCATGCTATATTATCTACTGTTTTGGACAATATTGGGCTTTATTATCCATTTTTATATTATTTTTTAGGACCAACCTATTAACTGGAGGCCCAGCCCAAAATTGCTGTTTTTTGCCTATTTCATTGTTTCGAAGAAAAGGAATATCAAACGGAGTCGAAACGGAATGAAACCAACTGGAGAAGTTATTTTTGGAAGGAAAACTACTGGAAAAACTTGGAGTGCACGTGAGGAAAGGAACAAGGGAGCCACGAGGCTGGGGGCGCGCCCACCCCGTAGGGCGCGCCCTCCACCCTCGTGGCTCCCCTGACGTATCTCTTTCACCCATATATACCCACGTACCCTAAAACTATCGAGGGGCACAATAGATCGGGACTTCCGCTGCCAAAACCCTTCGTAGCCACCAAAAGCCAATCTAGACCCGTTCCGGCACCCTGCCGAAGGGGGCAATCCCTCTCTGGTGGCCATCTTCATCGTCTTGGTGCTCTCCATGACAAGGAGGGAGTAGTTCTCCCTCGGGGCTGAGGGTATGTACCAGTAGCTCTGTGTTTGATCTCTCTCTCTCGTGTTCTTGAGGTGATACGATCTTGATGTATCGCGAGCTTTGCTATTATATTTGGATCCTATGATGTTTTCTCCCCCCCCCCCTACTCTCTTGTAATGGATTGAGTTTCCCCTTTGAAGTTATCTTATCGGATTGAGTCTTTAAAGATTTGAGAACACTAGATGTATGTCTTGCCGTGCATATCTGTGGTGACAATGGGATATCACGTGATTCACTTGATGTATGTTTTGGTGACCAACTTGCGGGTTCCACCCATGAACCTATGGATAGGGGTTGGCACACGTTTTCGTCGTGATTCTCTGGTAGAAACTTTGGGGCACTCTTTGAGGTTCTATGTGTTGGTTGAATAGATGAATCTGAGATTGTGTGATGCATATCGTATAATCATACCCACAGATACTTGAGGTGACATTGGAGTATCTAGGTGACATTAGGGTTTTGGTTGATTTGTGTCTTAAGGTGTTATTCTAGTACGAACTCTAGGACTGTTTGTGACACTTATAGGAATAGCCCAACGGATTGATTGGAAAGAATAACTTTGAGGTGGTTTCATACCCTACCATAATCTCTTCGTTTGTTCTCCGCTATTAGTGACTTTGGAGTGACTCTTTGTTGCATGTTGAGGGATAGTTATGTGATCCAATTATGTTATCATTGTTGAGGGAACTTGCACTAGCAAAAGTATGAACCCTAGGCCCTATTTCAACGCATTGCAATACCGTTTACGCTCACTTTTATCGTTAGTTACCTTGCTGTTTTTATATTTTCAGATTACAAAAACCTTTATCTACTATCCATATACCACTTGTATCACCATCTCTTCGCCAAACTAGTGCACCTATACAATTTACCATTGTATTGGGTGTGTTGGGGACACAAGAGACTCTTTGTTATTTGGTTGCAGGGTTGCTTGAGAGACACCATCTTCATCCTACGCCTCCTACGGATTGATAAACCTTAGGTCATCCACTTGAGGGAAATCTGCTACTGTCCTACAAACCTGTGCACTTGGAGGCCCAACAACATCTACAAGAAGAAGGTTGTGTAGTAGACATCATGCAGAAACAAAAGTTCTCGGAATGGCCTGAAACTTCACGGAATGTGTATTTGAAAATAATAAAAAAAATCCCTGCAAAAGATGAAGACCAAGGGGCCACACCCTAGCCACGAGGGTGGGAGCATGCCTGCCCCCCTTGGGCGCGCCCCCTACCTCGTGGCCCCCCTGGAGCTCCTCTGACCTCAACTCCAACTCTATATATTTGGTATCAGGGAGAAAAAAATCATAGAGAAGGATTCATCGCGTTTTACGATACAGAGCCGCCGCCAAGCCCTAAAACCTCTCGAGAGGGCTGATCTGGAGTCCGTTTGGGGCTCTGGAGAGGGGAATCCGTCGCCATCATCATCACCAACCTTCCTCCATCACCAATTTCATGATGGTCACCGCCATGCGTGAGTAATTCCATCGTAGGCTTGCTGGGCGGTGATGGGTTGGATGAGATTTATCATGTAATCGAGTTAGTTTCTTTAGGTTTTGATCCCTAGTATCCACTATGTTCTGAGATTCATGTTGCTATGACTTTGCTATGCTTAATGCTTGTCACTAGGGCCCGAGTGCCATGATTTCAGATCTGAACCTATTATGTTTTCATGAATATATGTGAGTTCTTGATCCTATCTTGCAAGTCTATAGTCACCTATTATGTGTTATGATCCGTTAACCCCGAAGTGACAATAATCAGGATACTTATCGGTGATGACCGTAGTTTGAGGAGTTCATGTATTCACTATGTGTTAATGCTTTGGTCTGGTACTCTATTAAAAGGAGGCCTTAATATCCCTTAGTTTCCGCTAGGACCCCGCTGCCATGGGAGGGTAGGATAAAAGATGTCATGCAAGTTCTTTTCCATAAGCACGTATGACTATATTCGGAGTACATGCCTACATTACATTGATGAATTGGAGCTAGTTCTGTGTCACCCTAGGTTATGACTGTTACATAATGAACCACATCCGGCATAATTCTCTATCACCGATCCATTGCCTACGAGTTTTCCATATATTGTTCTTCGCTTATTTACTTTTCCGTTGCTATTGCTATCATCACTACAAAATACCAAAAATATTACTTTTGCTATCATTACCTTTTGCTACTGTTACCACTACTATCATATTACTTTACTACTAAACACTTTGCTGCAGATATTAAGTTTCCAGGTGTGGTTGAATTGACAACTCAGCTGCTAATACTTGAGAATATTCTTTGGCTCCCCTTGTGTCGAATCAATAAATTTGGGTTGGATACTCTACCCTCGAAAACTGTTGCGATCCCCTATACTTGTGGGTTATCACAGGCGTTTTCGCCGAGCTTCCAAGGAGTGTGGCAGATGTGACGGAGCACTGCACCAAGCGGGAGGGGGACTCTCAGCAGCAGCTTTTCTGGGTGCAGTTCCAGGCGCCTGAGTATCCTCCCCTCCTCAGCAACCAGATGAAGCAACTATTGGAGTTGCATTGGATGGTCGGGCCTTCCATGAAGTACCTTTATGTCCGGCTATGGCCTTTAGAGCCAATTCCGAGCAGCTACTTTGGCCTGGTGCAGAAGATGTGTGATGTGTCACCCCAGATTGATGCAGTGAAGCGCTCTGCATGCCTCCAGGGAGCGAGGCTGGCCTTTGTGAAGACCATGGTTCATTGACCCAAGATCAAGCCAATGGATATGGCCATTGGTCCCCCACCAGCCGGAAAGAGCATCGCCGCCCCGAATAGTACTTCCCACGTGTTATGGACAATGCTCGGGCGATAGAGGGACAGTGTTCTAAAGATGTAATCATTGACTGATTGTATTAAGTTGTCAACTGGACCTTTTGCTTTATAATGCGGCCCATTTGCATGTTTTATACTATGGGGATTTTATTTTGAATCATGTGCGGTTGTTTGTTATTCTGAAAGTTACCAGTCGTCGACTTCAGCCCCCAAGTGAATAATATGAGGGGTGTTTCGTCTCTGCACTATTACCCTTAGCCGACGTCTCGGTGCCCAAAGGTGTTAGTGTGTGAGAGAGACTAGGAATTCGTACTATGCAGCTTTATTACTTTCACTTAGCCATATGAGCTTCACTTTGGGAACTAATGACTAGCCCCCAATGCTTTGTGATGTACGGGGAAGCCGAGGCATGCCTTTGTAATCACGTGGTTTGTGCTAGGACGAACCCTGCGTATGACACTGATAAATTGCCAATGACTTTTGAGTTTAACTCTTGTCATAGGATCGCCGGGCAGTTCACTGCTACTATGACTATCAGTTTTCGGCTTTCTACCCTGAGGTGCTTAACTGAGCTAGCCAGAAGTACAATTGCAGGGGTTCTCCCTTTACCTTCTTAGCCGAACGTGCGGAACGTAAGAAGGCAAACACAGGAGCCGGGCAACCCAACTATTGACCCAAGACATAGTTCAGAACTAATGCATATACACTACAAAAAAATACACTTCCGTGATGATACGTGTTTGTCACAGTAGGTCGCATTTTCTGTCATGCATGTACATCCATGACGATTTTATGATAGAATCAAGATAGTCATACCTATGTTGTCATAGAAGTGTTCCATGACATTACCAAAATTATCATCATGGAAGTGTCCACTTCCATGACGATAAATCGCGTGTCATAGAAGTGCTTTTGTCAAGGGTGACCGACACGTGGCATCCACCGTAAAGGAACGCCATTAAGCTATCGGGTCGGGTTTTGGATCCGATAACCTATTAACAGCCCCGACCAATGGGGATTTTCCACGTGTAAAATCATCATTGGCTGGAGGAGACACGTGTCAGGTCCGCGTTGGCACAGGTGTCACTCTTCCAATGGGCGAGACGCGCCTATGATATGTTGACACGTGGACCGGCCCATAAAGTTTAAATGGGCCGGCCCAACTGAAGGCCCACAAGATTTTGCGGACCATAATGGGCCGGCCCAGCTAAAGGCCCACAAGATTTTGCGGACCATAATGGGCTGGCCCAGCTAAAGGCCCAGAAGATTTTGCGGGCCATAATGGTTCGGCCCAGGTAAAGGCCCACAAGATTTTTGTGTGCCATAATGGGTCGACCCAGGTAAAGGCCCACAACATTCTTGCGGATCATAATGGGCCGGCCCAGCTAAAGGCCCATGAGATTTCGCCAACATTAATGGGCCGGCCCAGCTGTAGGCCCACAAGATTTTGAGGACCCTAGTAGGCCGGCCCATTAACTGGCTGCCATCTTTTGGGCCAAATGCCAACCCATATTTGATCCGGTCCATTAATGGCCTGCAACGCTCCGGGCCTAACAGTGGCCCATATGAGATCCGGCCCGGTAAAGGCCTACCACATTTTAGGCCAAATTACGACCCAGATCAGGTCCGGTCCTTTAAGAGGCTTTGGGCTCAATTATGGCCCATATCAGATTCGGCCCGTCAACTGGACACTATGCTTTTGGGCCCACTTGCTAAAGGCCCACTTAGTAATTCGGCCTGATATTAGTTTTGGCTTGTTAAGGGCCCGTTTATCATTTCGGCCCTATATTAATTTCAGCCTGTTAAAAGCTCGTCATATAGTTGGGCCTAACTGCGGCCCGGTTTGCATCCGGCCTGCTCGCAGCCGATATCTGATTGGGCCAAACAAGGACCGAGACAATTTTGGCATATTAAAAGCCCGTGATTTGATTCGCACAATCATGGGTCGAGGTACATTTCGGGCTGCTGCCGGCCCGTGAGCTGTTTGGCACGTTTCAGGCCTAACCTACATCGTGATTGCATGACAGCCCGATTATGTACCGTAATTTTACGGTTTGGCCGGTTTACTGCGAAGACAGGATATATATACAGTAAAATAACTGCAGCATCGTGAATAAGAAAAAACCTAGACTACACAATAAAGAAATTACGGCATATTACATCCACTGGGCATCAAAGTTCGCCACTATGATAATAAAGCACAAGTAGACAACAGATTACATACACTGGGCATCAAAGATCGCCACCAGTGCAAATAAACACGCCGACAAAATAATATACAAAACCGACAGCACTTCAGTAGAGTTCAAGAGAGGTTAGCCCTACTGGGGAGCTGCAGCGCAAGCAGCTGAGCAAGATGATGAGACTGCGTTTGTTCAACACTTATATCTTCCTCACTCTGAAAGATAAACAAGCAGACAGATGACATGTTTTGCACATAAAAGTATCAGTGCTGACAATTCATCACATTTCTTACTGACGAATAAAGTGACACAGTTTAAAATTGCATTAACACAATATGGTATTGTTCAAGTCAAGACATGGCAGGAAATGACATTGTGAAGGAGTTGGCAGCTTCATGACACCACTGGATTACAGATCAAGAACTCATAAGTATCAATGGTTAGTGTGCTGTCAATTTATACCATTTCAGATTGGCAAATAAAGAGACGGTTTAAATAATAGTAGAATGATATGACATTGTTCATAGTTAAGACATTGCAGAATATGACATTGTGCTGTAGTGGGTAGGTTCACCACACCACTGAATTAGGGATGAAGAACAGAAGCATACATGCAGTGCAAAAGAAGATCACTTGCTTTGTATAGTTTAATTTGCATGGTATTAAGAAGGAACTTGGTTGTACAACTGAAAACTTAAATTGAGAAAGGACAAACTTTTGTTTATGAACTACATAATAGACTTTAAACAAGCAATTTGATGCAAACACCAAAAATAAACGGCTGTTGCAGTCATGCCTAACCAAAAATATACAACAAAGTTTGAAGGCTTGAGATGGACAAACTTACATTATTGGTGAAAACAGGCTCTATAAAGGCCTTGTCCATGCTGATGGGGGGGGCAATTCAAGAAGTTTACCACAGAATCTTCTTCAAAAGCATTGTCTTTATTCTACATTTTGTTAAGAGTAAATATAGATGTGATAATATACGAAAAAATGGAGAATATTTAAGATAAGATGAAGAGGGATGCTACATAACCAAGTAGCTATAAATGTAAGTGCAGCGATACAGGCAAAAGGTACAGCCAAGAGCAATGCACAGCTAAACTTCTTCAGTACCAACCTTATGGTAAGAGTAAATATAGATCTGATGTGTAGAAAATGGAGGGCAAAGGGAAATAAGCTGCAGAGTGATGGTACATGAACAACTACCTGTCATTATAAGTACAATGATAAAGGACAGCATGTACTTACAAGAACAATGCAGAGCTAAAAAAACATTGGCATTGGATATATTCTACACTAATGTAACCATTCATACAGATCAGATAATTTGGAGCGAACAATTGATAAGCAAGCTATCATGCATACTGCTGTCACATAATGAACCAGGTATGTATGCAAGTACAGTGATACAGGACAACAGGTACTAACAAGAGCAAAGCAGCGGGCAGCATATTTGCGATATCCTGTCATTCTTGTCAAACTGGAATTCTTCTTCGAGCAGATTTCCTGCAAAAAAGATCCGTAAGGCACATGCGGAAAAGTAGAAGTTCAAATTGTCATGTGATTTCATAGACAGTACCTCATCCTGGGAACGAGACCAGTGCATAACAAGGTTTTTCCATTCAATGTCTTCTAAATTTAGCACAGGAGACTTCACCGAAAATACGTTTATAGACTTGCCATCAAAGTGTGATTTCCTCAGGTAACACCGATACTGTTGCAATGCTTCCTTCAAAAGCACAAGCAAGCTTTGCTCGTCATGACTATCCAGATTGACCCTCACCTAGTTACAACAATGTAATGTAAATCATTGATGTGTTCAATCAGCAGAAAACAGGAAAATAATAACCATGAATAATAGCACTTACACGTAAGTTGGACAGGAAGATCTGAAAAATGGTGTTTGTCTTCACAATAATCTTCCCATGATGGGAATATATGCACGTAGTCCCTAACAACATTGAAAGCATTGTATTTTAAACTGGGAATAAATGGAATGGGGTTCCAATCTGCAGGAATTGTCCGTCTCTACAGTTGGGATAGGTCTTCGGCCAGTGGACTTGCTGTACTTTTTGCTGGAGTGGGATTTTTCTGTGGTACAGCTGGTGCTATGGCAAATGAAATCGGTATACCTTTTGCTGGAGTGCGGGTCATGTGTGGTGGGGCTAGTGGTGTGGCCAGTGAAGTATGGGTACAGTCTGCTGGAGACAGTCCTACATTTTGTGTCACTGGTTGTACATCCAATATAAGTGGGGTGTTGTTTGATTTCTCCGGCACCACCATGTTTTTCAAGGACTTTGCTGGTGCTCCTTCAGGTTCGGCAATCACCCTCTTCCTTTTTGATGTCTCATGCACAAGAACAGCATTTGAGTGGAAAAACATGGTATGATGACAGATGGAATATGTATTGATAATGGATGGGCATGGCATCTCGACATGTATGATGAGTAAACTAAGCAGATGGCGGTGCAAAAAAGTAGAAGAAATGCAAGACAACATATGCAAGATACCCGCAATCAATAAAACATTGCCAAATTAGAACAGGCACCTTGATGGGTGAACAGGACAGGCCATCTGTCTTTGACTCCTCAAGGTTAGAATAGTCATTAGGATCATATTCTGAACAAGAATCAACAGGTGGGAGCGTATGAGTTTCATTGCATCCAGAATGGCACTCAATGCCTTGGTGCCAATTCTTTAAGTCATTGCAGTGTTTAGCTTCAAGAGTGGACTGCTGCTAGTGCGACACAAAGCAGCTACATAGATCATAGTGTAGATATAACGGGAAAACCTTAAGCATCAGAGTAAGATCAGCAAAGTGGAACTTGCTGGAATATATGTGCTAGTATTGCCGGTACGGCTAGAAAGGCTTCGGATACCAGCTCTCTTCAAGTGAAGGTGCGGTACTGTTAATATCAATGTAACTCTCAAAGGCGACACAGCTCCCCGCATTTCCTTGCTATTCTTATAGGATTCAAGTGGGCAGGCCACTACAAATCCTATTCCTATGTTTACAAGATCCTACAAATCAAAGAGGCTCAAAGTGTCCATCACAACCGACCGTATAGACCTCTGCACTGCAAATGTCCCTACTCATCTTCAGTACAAGGAACATACTGTACTACTACCATACTCCCTCCATTCCAAAATATAAGTCTTGGTAGAGATTTCCACTATGGATCACATACAGATGTATCCAGATACATTTTAGAGTGTAGATTCACTCATTTTTCTCCATATGTAGTCCATGGTGGAATCTATACAAAGACTTGTATTTAGGAATGGAGAGAGTACATATTAAATAAGAACGGAAGAGGAACATGGTAAAGAAGAGCAAGCAAATTTTGGATAATAAAATGTTGGTTGCGCAGTGCCCACACATGATGAACTAGAGCGCATTAAGAATGCAACTCCCAACTGTATCTCGACCATTTCAGGCGGTTGGATGAAGATCCTACGTCTCCTAACCCTTCTTCTTCCTCGTCTCTGATTCTTCCCATACAGAACACCACACAGGCCGCCGGCCGGACCACCGGCCCCCACCGCATGTGTTCCTCCGCCACCCCTACCCCCCACCCGCGTCGAGTTTTCTTCGTTCGGCGAGGCCCCACAACCACCCGAGACCCTTCGATCGCACCGGCGAACTCCGGTGAGCTCTGAAAAATCGACTGACCCAATTTTGAAATTTAGTCTACTGTGATTTAACTAGTGTGGAATATAAAAGGGGAAAACCTTAAGCATTGGGAGTATAGTGTTGGGCGTGCCATGGCGGATCTGAAGGTGCAAACCGGACAAAGGCAACTTCGCAACCAAGACAAGAAATCAGAGTAAAGCAGTGGCGATCTATTTTCTTGCTGCGATAAATAAGTTGAGCAGATACGAAAGAGTACCTCCTCTGGTGCGGCGCCGTGCACGCATCTGCTGAGAATTTGACGGTGCTGCGGTAGTGATGGCTGTCGGCGGCGTGGAACTAGATCTAGGAGGGTAGACGGTGGCGGCAGGGTGCGGTGGACGAGACGGTCGTAGGAGCGGCGCTGGCAAGGTGGACGACGGCGGGGATGAAGCGAGAGGACGGGATGCAAGGATCCCGGTCCGAAGCCATGGATGAGAGAGGTCGATCTCTTGTAATGGACGGCGGCATCGGGGTATCAGCTCCGGCATGGTGGAGGAGGACGGCGGTGGATGGGGTGGCGGACAGCGGCGGACAGAGGAGGGTGGGGTGGAGAGGGTGTTTTGGCGCCCACGGAGTACGAATGGGGAAAAGGGAAGTAGAGAGGAAGGGGGGAACCATGTATTCAGGGCGCGTTTGTCTCAAATGCGGGGAAATTTACAAACTTAGCCCCCGTTTCAAATTTCTACTACATCACAGCAACATTAGTCGGTTGGGGATAGGACGGTAATCTCGCATACACCGAATATTTGCCGACGAGAGTTTGTTTTTGGCGCCCACCGTTTATGAATATGAATCAGGGAGGGAGTCAATTTCGGCCGAGGACACACTGTGTTTTGGGGCCCACCGTGTATGAATCCGGGTGAGAGGCGGTTACGTCACGTTTGGGTGAAATTACAAACCTACCCCTATCGAAACCTATAGAAATCCAGCAGATAGGCTTTGCGTGGCAGGGATAGGCAGTAGTGATTTCCATCTCACAGATTTTGGTTTCGGGCGGTTACTGCGACTTTCCCCGCTTCGTTCAAATTTTGCAGAGTGCACATTTACCGTGCCAACTCAATTCGAATCCCATTTGTATTCTATTTTTTGGGGCGGGATCCATTTTCAATTGGAATTACATTCTATATACACCATTTTTTATATATACTTTCAAAAGCACAACACCATTTATACATAAATATGGTTTACAAATGGCATGATCTCAGATTCATAAGGTTGTATCCATCAATTTGTATTTTCAAATATTTGAAACCACTTTATGTTGAAATCCAATGTATGCATTCCTCGCTAACTGTCTCCAATTAATGTGTGTTTCATGCGGGTTTTTTTACTTCTCAAACATGTATAATGTGTTTCACACACGCAGCATATAGTGTAATCCCATTTAGAAATTAATTGCATATAAACCATGCATTGTTTGTAGTTGAAGAATCTATGGATCACCAATATTGATAAACTATATAACATTACATGTGTGCCCAAATTCAAATGAATATGCATGTTTGATACACCAATTTGCGTTATGATATTATCGATGTCGTGATCTCCAGTTTAAATATTTGAATCCCCTTTAATCCAGATATTTGTCTCATATAGCTATCACTCATGCTTATATAGGACTATCTCTCTGGACCTATACGCGTTCATCGTCTCTCAGGTATCTCTCGTGCTACCTGTATGTCGACAATGATCTTTTACCTTCGTAACACACTGACGGTACTCTCTCCCTCGACCTTCATCACTCTATCTCTCTCTAAGTATATCTAGCTCCCTGCTATGTATCTCTAACTATGATTTTCCATGTGGAATCTCTTTCTCTCACATAAACACAAAACTTTGTCTCCCGGGGTCTCATTACTCTCTACTATTCCCATGTGTGCCACTCGCACACCCCTCATACAGAGATGTCTTTCGCTCCTTAGATATGAGAACCTATGACTCTTCCTCTTCAATATCTCTTTCTCACACACAAACACAAACTTTGTCTCCCAGGGTCTCATATTTCTCCATTGTTCTCTTGTATGTCGCTCACACACACCCTCTCTCCCTAGAGATATCTTGCGTTCCCTCGTATGTCTCTCTAGCTATCACACTCGTTGTGAAATATCTTTATCTCTCGCAGACACAAAACTCCGTCTCTCTGGATCTCATTTCTCTTTGATACTAGATGATTCCCCGCGCGTTGCTGCGGGAATTATTGCCTAAATAGATAGTTTACTCCGCAAAAACAACTCTACTAAAAGGACCATCACAATAATGAATAAATGACTCTCTGTTGACAACCATACTTCAGAATGATATGGTTGTAGTGGTACATATGCACTTAGGCAAGATCGATCCTCGTACCATTTATCATTCAAAGTTTGAAGAATAGACGAACAATCAAATTAGAGGACTATATGGTCATTTACCCGCAGACCGAACTTTCAAGCTTCAACTAAAACATCACCACCTAGCTATAACTCGAGTCTTGATTGTGCAAACTCTCCATCAGAACTTCCATGTACATTTACTTTGATCCATCCAACAACAGGGGGTAAACAAATGTTATTAGTCATGACAGAATCGTAAGGTTTATCCTTCTAAACATACCACATCAAATGTGTAGTGAAGCACTTCCCAACAATTCTTCAACAGCAGAATTTGTAGTCGACACTTGAGCCAGAGTGAGAAAGAGAGAACATAATTAAAATATTGCATAGTAACATAGTAAGGGTAGATATTTTTCTCTAAAAAGTCAAATTTCTTAGTATGTGTAACTATTTCCATACAACATCATTCATCAAAGAACACTTCTGCACATTTACAAAGTAAATTCAATGGACATCTTCAGCAATGCACGATAGTAAGATATGTGCAAATGTGAACCCAAAAAGGGAATGAAAGAACAGAAGTTGCATCAACAGGATGATAGCATTGTCTTCATGAATGGTCTCGTAACATGGTTAATAAAATTTTATGTTTTGAGCAAACACAATGCACCAGGGAAAATTAGAGCATCGATAGAATGTTTGCGGGCCTTAATTGTTTTGGGATCTCTGGTGTTACCTAAATAGTCGTTACACCAGTATCTTTTTTGCCGTAGCTGACTGCATTGTAGATGTGTGAATCCCATTGCCATAATAGTGCTCCTTCTCCTGACCAAGCCGATGCTTCAACCAGCTGTTACAACTGCTAGACTTATCATGCAGAGCGATCATCGGATGGTGAGAGTACTGCATGAGAATCATAATCAAAATACAAATTAAGCAAATGAAATACCAATAGGGAGAAATATAGTTTGCAGAAGAATCATAACCCCATACCTCTTTTATTTGTCATCTTGTGAATCATACAACCTAAATTTTGTGAACTTTAAGTGAGCTTGTGACACCTGCAGGGAACTCTTGAGTGTGACTAAGCAAATAAAATGAGCAAAAGTAGCACATGAGTGTCAAGAAACTTGAATCTTTGTCTTAAGAGGCCATAATTATCATATTTTCAGTTCTCACAAATAAGTACATGATTTCTGGAAAAATGTTCTCGGTTTCAGAGATCTGCCCTCGACCATGCAAATGATGAAACTCCAGAATAATCAATTTTATACATCCATGGTATATCCTCTTTACTTAAATCTACATGGAGCACTTGTATAGAGGAATTAATTATTGTGGAATTCCAGCGAAGAAAGGAAGCGAGCCATGATGATTACCGGTAAAACATGTATATGACTTGCCTTAGAAACATAAACTTACAGATACCTTCAAATTGTTGCACGTGTGGGATGTAATTTTCAGGAAGAAAAAGAAAATTAGAAAATGGTTCAGAGTTAGACACCACTAAGTATCATGTCACTTCAAAATTGGTTGATTTACTTCGTTTACCAGGTAACACGTGATGTTTTATAATCTGTCCACCGGAAGCATGAAGAAACAGAAATAGTTGCAAAATTTCAGCCACTGCTTTTTTCTTGCCAATGGTTTCAGTGACTTCGGTTCCCCTTTTTGTGTGTACACATCAAGATCTCGAGCAAAAATAAATTGAAATACTTACAGCAGGTGCCATATGAGGGCACATCAAAGTTAAAAAAATTCAATGAAACAATGAATATATTCACAATGTTATCATAATCAGTCAAATCTAGTAGCTGCATAATATTTTAGCACATCAAAAGAGAATGCATAGTACTGAAATGCCAAAATTGTTCTATGAAAATCAATAGTTAAATCACCATAAATATACTACAAGGAGAGCAGGGAGTCAATGGAGGCAATGGTACCCACCTGGAAGTCAGGAACCCACCGCACCGGCAGCAGCGTCTGTCTCTCCGATGACAACCATGAGACCATGGCCAAGGAAGGAGCAGGAGGGATGTTCTTCAGAAAAAGGCTTCCTACAACACCCAAATCAGAGCACCCAAACAAAGCTATAAATCAAAATAATTGCTCTGATCGGAGGACATATAAGAGGAAGGAGATCCATCTACCTTTTGGTGCAGGTGATGTTGGAGGAGGACGCCGATGGTGGCGCATGTGACTCATCGGGAGCTTTGGTGGACATCGGGCGCGAGGCTTGGTCCAGCGTAGCTTGCGGGGCTCAATTCATGTGCAGCAAGAATCAATTTAAGGGCAATGATCACGTGGACCGATCGGCAGCCGCGTGCGGCTCTGCCGGCGACGACCAACGAAGGCTTGTCCAGCAGCGATACGACGCCATCAGCACCCCTGGCGCTTCTGAAGGTGAGGATCTTCCCGTAGCTGTGCAATGGAAGATGGTGATTTGTTTCCTAAGTGGAGCCGTACAGAGGAGAAGAAGATAAAGGAGAAATAACACTGGTTGTGGGAGAGGATGAGATCTGCATGGAGGATAGGATGGATGTGGGTTGTTCTGTTCCAATGGGCTTATGTTACGAAGAGGAAACGGCAGGTCGCTTCAGTGACCAAGGCTGGTTGCATACTAATGAAAATTAAATCCCACTTGTATAACTAAATGCAACACATGGCACTAGCTAGAAAAAAAATTGAGTTACTGATGTGGCAAGGCTGTTGATGTGGATAGGCTGCATGTCAAGATAAATCAAGTAGTGGGGTGAACTTCTTAAGTGTATAGGATATGTTTGTATGTGACTCACATGCACCCTCTCCCTATCTCTCTCACACCCACACACATAACCCAGCCTTCTGATCCACTCGACTCCTATCTCTAACGCACGCTAGCTAGCATCTTTATCCTTCTATTTATCTGTTTCTCCATCAACCTTCTTTCTCGCCCTCACTCTTGATTCCTATCACGCACACTACATATGTTTCTCTCTACATGCAGTCAAGTGCCCTCTCACACACATATATAACTTCACCCTTTGAACCACTCGACGGTCATCTCCAACACCCAAACTAGCGGATGTCCCTCTAGATAGCATCCCCATCTCTATATCTATCTGTAGTTTCTCCGTCAACATTTCTTTCTCGCACGGAGTCTTGCTTCCTATCACCAACACTATATATGTTTCTCCATACATATGCATTTATAGGTTGGTCTCTTTTGCACAATCGTTGAGCCTCACTCCCTCTGCTCGCCATAGATGCATGCTCCAGCCCACGCCACTATCTCTTAAAGACAAAAACACATGCTCAATTGTCGGGCCTTCTTCCATGCATTCTCACATGCATGCATATTGTCATACCGATCCGTCTCTCCCATGTCGTTGATCTTATGACTTATGTCTTCTTTCTTTTATCTCGATCATGCGTGCGCACACACACACACATCCCACGTATACATGTATACCTCTCACACATGCATGTTTAAGGTCTCTATGTCTCCATACGTAGTTAATTACCCTCAATCCTAACGCCACATTGAATCGGTCTCCTCTTTTGTGCACATAACTTCCGCCTGGATGGGTAAAACACACACTCACACTTAACAATCTCCTTCTAGCTACCCCCCCCCCCTCTCACTCTTCCCCTATATCCCCGAAACCAATAAGACCATCCCTTTGTTTAATTCCTGCCTACATGCACCATCGATATATAGTAGTCTTCCTCGGTGTCTCTCGAACAAACACGTTCTCTCGATGTCGACTCGTCTCACGCGCACACACCTTCTCTTCCCTCTCTACGGGCATTTTCTCTCTCGCACCCCATCGTTGGTGGCCTCTGCCATAC
>NC_057812.1:138003427-138022934 GCF_018294505.1 Triticum aestivum
CTCTCACACACACACAAACTAAGACTCCATCTCTCTCTCTCTCCTCTCCCTCTCTCTCTCTCACACACACTAAGACTCCATATCACACACACATGCTCTAGGCGGAGCATTTGTTCCTACCACCCTTCATCCAACCTTACCCGTATGATAAACAATCACCTTTATTTACTTGCATAACATGGACAAATTCCACTTTACTTTAGTAGTCAGCAAACTTATCATCTGTACCCTTATAAAAAACGAGTTGGCGGTGATGGTGTGCCTGCCATCTATAGACTGTATGATCTATATCTGAGGATAGAAAGCAAACTATGATAATTTTACAAAAGATACCTGCACCTCTCTCCACATCATTATCTCCCGCAACCTCATTGCTTAGCAATTAAAAAGGAATAAGTCTCTGGAACAATCTAGCATGCATGGTGGCCGCTGCCGCCTGCTGGCGCTGTCCATCCCCATGCCTCCGCCCATTCCGACCCCCAGTCACCACCACGCTCCACTCCTCCTCGCCTTATCTCTCATCTTTCATTTTTTCGATGACATTCTCGAGATACCAGTTTTCCGATAAAATTGTCGAGATATCATTAGTTTTCACACATGGGATTACTCCTGCATGGGTCAATTACAACAGGTGTTTTGTAAAAAAAATGCATATTGATGTTCCTTGCAATGCACGAGAATCTTGCTTGTAATTATATAACGCAGATCACGAGCAGGAAGTGACATTTTTTTTGACACAACCGCGTTAACATGGCCACGTAAATCACTAGCTAAAGTAAATACCATTATACTTATATCCCGATGCAAAAGGTTGAGTACATGTTCGAAGAGTAGAGTCACACACACTCACTCTGTCCGTCAGAATCTCTCTCACACACACACACCAGTTATGTGACGCCCACTTAAGAAGACACGTATGTTACAATTTGTGCACCCGCGAGTACATGTGATGATGTGCATTTATTTAAGCCGGAAGGCGAACCCAAACAGTAGCTGCATTCATTCCCCTCCCGCCGCCTCTTCTCTGGTCGTCGTCGCCCAGTAGCCATGGGCCGGCCGAAGGTAACAACATACGCCATACTCCTGCCGGAGCGACGCTTTAATATGGAAATTTTAGCGGTCATGCATGCATCTTTTTGTGCTAGCACTCCTATATAAGGGTTGACCGGTCGCTTCCCACGGACGTGTGCAGGCGGTGGAAGAGGAAGGAGAAGGGAAGCAGGCTATGGAGTAATGTTTTTTACCACAATTTCTTAGGAAACTGAGTGCAATAATTGAGTAGTTTTGCAAACTACCAGTACTACACCTGAAATGGTTCAAAACCTATACTCCCTTGCCAGCGCGCGCTTCCCGCATGAAACGGTCAGCGTCGCCCTGGAGCGTCAGTGCCGCATTAATGCCCGGCTAGAGCGGAGGCAACCTCTCACTGGCGCCGGCTTTGAAGTGGCGCGACGGCCGAGAGAGCGCCGCTTCCCGGTGCACGCGACTGCTCCGCGTCGAGACTGGCCATAGGCCCTGTTTGGATCCATGGGTTAGAGTTAGTTTGAGCTAGTTGGGGCTCAAATAGCCCTAAAGTATCCAAGCATGAGGGTTTAAATTGGAGCAAGTTGCACCTAACCCACCAAAAAAACTATCCCACCCAAGAGGTGCTAACTGGAGCTAGTTCTCATTGGGACCATTGAAAAATCACTTTTCTCTCTCCATGAAGTGCATTTATTGTCAATCTAACCCTGTCACCCAAACACCTCTTTGGCTACAGTTAGTTCAGGGTTAGTCATGAGTTAGTCTAACCTCTAGCTAAGTTAGAGTATCAAACAGGAGCAGTATAGGACATGCAAGTTGCTCAAAGCATACATGCAAATTCGTTCGTGAAAGGATTTTTTCTTTTTGAAAACGGAACATGAAAGGAATTTTTTTAGAATGCTCTTGGCATGTCGCTAACATGTGATAGTTAACCGACCTTAATAGACGGCAGAAATGCCAGCCCGCCGCACTTTGATAGAGACGAGGAGGGAGAAGCGATACAGGCTGTTGGATTACTAGAGATAGGTGTCGCACGGAAGCCAAGAAATATGATGATAGCGTGGGTTAGCCATGTACTAGTATGATGTAACTACATTGGGCTGTCGTGTTTCATACTCTTCCAGTCCACTGTGGAGATGATTAGTTAATTGTATATCGCTGAATAATATTAAATATTATGAGTGTAGACGCTCCACCACGAAGTTCCTTGCTCCTTCTCGGTTGTCCGGAATCTATGTTCTTCCACTATTTTTTTACGTGAGCTTTGTTCATCCTTTTGCCAACACGCGAGACATCTAGCATCAAGGTGCACATGTTATGCAAGGATCGTTCCATCTATATGAAGAACACGTGGGATTGGAACTACAAGACGACATGTACCCAGGAGTGGACGTACGAACCTGAGTAATGTAGCGCAGTAAGTGAAGTAGAAAGGCACAAATGGTATGAACATGCGTGGCATATAGGGTGTGTTTGGTTGCGTTCTCGTCTCAGCATAGTTGTTCCCTCTTCATGCATGCTCAACTCAACACCCCTCTTCATGCATGCTCTCTTAATGCATGCTTCTAGTGTATTTGTGCTAAACTAGTGTGGACTCATGCACCCTCCATACACTCTACCAAACACCCAAAAGTAGGTCGAGAAGGGAACTCTTGGGCGACATTTGTCTCTTACTACGTACTACCACTAAATTTGTACGTGCAATGCACGGTGATGTTATGGAGTACGTGCCTAAGTACTCTACTACTACTATATTAGTTGGAGGCACATATTAACTTTTATATTTGTTTATGTGTATGCCCCGAGACCTTCCAACTAGACGTGTCTTTCTCTCCAGGTCGCACTTTGTATCGTTCATACCACTAAGTACTACTACGTGTGGTCTCCGACCCAGAAGTGGAAGAAGTGGAGACGCTCTACCACGCTGTTTTTTTACGCTGGGCTCTACCACGATGTTCATGTCCCACTCCTTTCGCTGGCGTCTGGGACATCCAGCACATGCCGTGTTTGGCACCCTTCGTCATAAGAGTTGAAATGCTAGCATTCATCAGAAATAAAAAACAATTATAAATCAGCAGTGATACTATTTTTTGCGAACCAATCAGCAGTGATACTATACCACGCGGTTTCCTTGCTCCTCGATATCGGAAAGAATACTTCCGTTCGCCAACATGTGGGACACCGACCATCCTGGTCCAATTGCCATGCACGCAGAACTCCAAGGGAGAGTCACCCAGGTCGTCGCGCCATAGTAACAATGACTAATGAGCCGTCAAATCACAGGCCCACTTCCCACTTTGAAGTTGCTCGGACGAAGGAACCATCATGACTTTGTTGAATTCCGCTTCTTGAAGAAAACTACTGTACCAGCAGTACTGCTAGCTACAGTAGTTACTCCAACAGAGGCCTCCTTTCGTTCATAGGATAGGAATATGAAAATCATAGGAAGTGAGATGACATGCATCTCAATTCCTATAGAGAAAGAGATGCCATTTGATGCTTAGGATAGGAATTTTTCCATTTAGTCTACGCTAATGTACTGGTAATTTGCTCTAAAAACTACAGTAGTAACTAGTAGTATTGGTACATGCTCGTACTCATACACAGACACACACACTAACTACTAGTACTACTACTTCTCACATGCTGGCCACACGCCGTTGTTCTCCTTCCCGACTTTGTCGGCGACACCCCACCGTTCTTGGATCTCCGCCGACCTCTCCACAACAGCGTGTGCGTCCTTTTCTTTCTTGCGGCGGCGGGCCTCTCTTTTCTTGAGTGCTTTCTGACTTTTCCGCTCCCTCTGTGCGGCTTTGGCCGCCTCTTGCTCTACCGCCCATTCGGCCTTGGCATCTTCAAATTCCTCCCACATAGTTGTGAGGTCGCGAGCGGCGATGAACTCGGCATGGCGGGATGCCATCGCTTCCCTACCATTTTGTGTGCGGTCGTGGGCGGCGAGGTACTCGGTGCGGCGGGATGCCATCGCTTCCTTACCGGTTAGTGTGCGGCGCGGTGGCATGAACGACGCTTGGTGAGAGCTCTAGGGTGGAGTGGCCGGACAACCGTATAGTGCATTGGTTTGTCAAGAGCTCAAGGACAGAAGACGAAGCAAATTTGGATTCCCCTTCAATCCTGGTCATTTATTACCGAGTAAAATGCATTGGCGGTCATCGAACTTGTCTTGATAGCTCACTTTGATCATTGTATACGAGATATGGTGATTATACGGTCACTGGCTCAGCGTATAGCTCCGTATTTGTCTGGTTAACCAGTTAAACAGTCTGCATGCGCCTCATCAGCTCGTGTTCTTTATCTATCTACACGGGTCTACCTGTCAATGGAGAAAGAAATATTGTAAAAATCAAAATTATGCATATGTGGGGAATCAAACCACGGACTCGTCGCTGCAACGCACCCTCGTCAGCCAAATGAAAATGAAATACTTCGCGTCAGACACTCACGCTCACGCTGTCAAAGCATGCTAATGCATGCACATCGCCCTCTAAACCAAAGTCCTGCTCATGGCGCAACGCAAACGGCGAGCCCATCACCTGCGCGCCCGGCGATGCCTGACATTACTGTTTAGATGTTTGATGGAGGCCTACGCGAACGCCAAGCATGTATTCACCTCGCTCAACACCAACGGTCACACTCAGACCGCCTTGCTCATGTATATCGTCCATCACAACGACAATCTATAAAACAGCCTAAGCTAGAGAGGTTACTATGGTAGTATGGTACGGAGTATGTACTATCGTGAGCGACCGATCTTAGTGCCACTGCACACCGAAACCCCTTCCATCGCTAGCGCGTGCTTCCCACCTAAAACGGTCACCGTCTCTCCAGAATGTCAATGCCGCATTCAGCGGACTTAACTGCAGGTGCAATTGGTGTGTCACTGACATGCGGGCCAGATGCCCATTGGGCCCACATGTCAGTAACCCAAACGCATCTGCAGTTAAGTCACTGAAGCAGCGTCCGCATTCACACCCGACGAACATACTCCGGCGCCAGTTGTCCATCCATCTGCTGTAGCTCATTGCCATTCGCCCGCTATATTAACTTGAGCCCCAGCTCCCAGCCATAGCCAAAGACCCACACTTATTCTCCTCTGGTCCCTTCCTTCTGTCGGCACCACTTCAACCATGGCCTCCTGGCGCTCCGAAGCTCTCTTGGACATACTGTCGCAGGAGCAGACGAGGGACATCGGCGGCTCCGCTCCGGGCGCGCTCCAAAGCTCTCTTCGACATACTGTCGCAGGAGCAAACGAAGGAGATCGCACGCCAAGCTTGGTGGGGTAAACATCGGCGGCCGATTAGCCGCTTGACGGTGACGTGGAGGCGGAAATCTTCAGAACCTTGTGCTCCGGAGGAGGAGGTTATTGAGGCGGATGAGGAGGCGGCAAAGGCAATGGCCGGCTTTCTCGGGTTCATGGCCGGACATGGTGGTCGGGCGCCGGCGATCGTTTAGATTAGGTTTACAGTAGGTTTTAGTACGGTTTGTGCGAAATATGTAATGAATTTCGTCCAGTTTGTAGGAAAAGTTTTCGAAATGTAATGAATTTCATCTGGTTAATTTGAAATTTGCTTTGTTTGCATGAATTTCGTCCGGTTAGTTCATATAGTTGTCGAAAGGTATGCGGGCAGCATCGGATGGCTTCCATCAGTGTCCTCGGACAGATGCTGGTGTAAATTTGTGGGCCAGCGCTAGATATGCCCTAACTATCATGCTATAATCGCTAACAATCCTCCATTATTTGGCAGGGAACAGTTATCCCTCGATCAAAATCAGATCCGCGGTGTTTCGCACTCCTCCCGCGTAAGAGTGTAAACTCTTGCTTACATAGAAATGGAGCAAGTGGACGGCACTGTAGCACATCATATCACTCGAACTAGCCCGCCTAACGAGTGGGAAAGCACCACCCTCGTCATTTTGTTCTTGATTTCTATCAATCGATCGCGCGAAAATGTTACGCTTTGCAAGTTCTAAAGGAAAAGGCGGCACACTTACGACTCGTACGCGTCGCAACCCCGACAGTCCGTCTTGCACGCCGCTCACCAGAGGGGACACGAGTTGTCTTGCAATTTCACTGACATGTGGGACCGTAATTGAATAAACTGTTGATAGCCGAAATCTAATCGCTCGGCGGGCGTCGACTGAGAAGAGAGAAACAGGGGAGGGAGAAGAGATCGCCCACCCACCGCGCATGGACTCCAAGAAATATATGGTGATAATGTGAGGTGGGCCATGCTAGAGTCCGGACCGCTTCCGGAGCCCGCTCTCACCACCCTGGCCCCTCAAGACGCCAGCTGTCTGCCGCATGCATGCATAGCAAGTAGTACTCCTTATGTGGAGGAGAGAGAGGCATTAACAAAGTCAAGGAGTGGGCTCTGCAAGAGCCCGTCTCTACACGTGCTCCTAGGTATAAAAAATAATTCTAAAAAGGCATAAAAACAATTGTGTCTTAAAAAAGAAAGGTAAAAACATTTGAGAGGAAATAGATAGAGAGAAAGTGAGAAAAAGCTATAACCTGGGCATTAGATGAGGAAGGAAGGAGTGGTGCACATGCCAAGTTCACTGGGCTTCCGTGTTTCACACTCCTCCATCATAACAGTGGAGACAATAGCTTTCATCAAAAATAAACAATGAATACTCGTTGCTCGTCCTCTATATCGGAAAGAATACTTTCATTCGCCGACATGTGGGACGTCGACCATCCTGGTCCACCTGCCATGCACAAAATTATCCTGGTCTACCCCGGTCGTATCGCAGGCCCAACCTTTCCCACTGTAAGTTGTTCAGACGAAGGAACCATCATGACTTCGTTGAATTCCGCTTCTTCAAGAAAACTTACTGTACCCGCAATACTGCTACCACACGCGAAGACTGGCCGGCACTGTACCACGTCATATCACTGAAACCCACTAGGCCAAACTAGCCCGCCTAGGTCATCTATTTTGGAACGGAGGGAGTACGTCTCTGCACTGCTATGATTTTGTGTTGCACATTCTTTGTACTTTTGCTATGATTTTCCTACCCTATGAACCAAATGAGGCCTAAATGTATGTCGACTATTGTCTGATCAATCGCTAAGCCTACAATTTTAGGAGCTAGGGCTATTGGTCGATCGACGAGGGATAAGTATAAGCGTACCACGAGCTCATCAGCCCCAATGTTTCTCTTTGGTGAGTGTTTTGCAAGTACTATAGATCGCAAAGTAGCTAGCCTACTAACACTAAGAATCATCAAACAAGCCCTGTTGATATGATAAACAGTTCAAACTTACATCTAAGCATGCCATATATTACATCAAAAGCTGGTGAGGATACATCTGTTTCCATAACTCGGAGAGGGTTCGCATGATTCATCGCATGATTCACTATCAAACAAAAGTAGCAAGATCCGCCCACACAAGACAGTGCACTAGCCCTAAGATGGTTTGATAATACACATCGTTCTGGTAATTAAACATAGGGTAATGCAAACTACCCTGAAGGATTAGCGCGACCAACTATTTCTTGTCATCGATCTCTCGGGCAATGACCACAGCACGGACAGCGGCATGGGAATCTATTTCTGGGGCGATGTCCACAGGACTGACCGCGACATCGGAATCGATCTCTGGGGCAATGTCCATAGGATGGACAGCGGCATCGGAATCGATCTCCGGGGCGATGCCAACAGGACGGGCCACGACATCGGAATCATCAAGGACGTCCATCGGCACCTGCACAACCCTAACATATTAGCAAGCACATTGCAAATAATCAAAAACCACAACTATGGTAATAAGCCATTATTTTTTACCTTGTGTAGCTCACCAGGGGATCTCATCCCTCAGGGGGCCATCTCCTCATCCTCGATGGGGGCCATCACCTTGCCAGGGGAATACTGCTTCTCAACGGCGACTATCTCCTCAAACTCGGTCTTGAGCCTCACATAGGTGGCAATCAGAGTTCCTGGGGTAGGCACGGTGGGGCCCTTGTTGTTCTTCCAACTTTCTTTGAGAAGTTCGTCCGCCAACGTCCTCAACTCTTTGGCCAGTGCTTGTTTCTTGGAGTTCTTCATCTCCATGGGTTGGCCCGCCAATATGGTCAACTCGTTGGTCGGTGCTCGCTTCCTGGAGATCGCTGTCTCCAGTGGGTTGTCCGCCGGCAACTCTTTGCCTAGTGCTCTAGGATCCATCAATGAACTGACAAACAAAAAGCAATCGAAAGGAAACCACAATCGCAATGAAAACGAGAAAAGAATAGGATGTCAGAATTGGTCTATGCTTCGCAAAAAGAAGATTCTTGGAATGAAAATATAGCAGCATAACTGATTCGCCCACCTTTCCTTCGTTGGTACAGAAGAAAAATGGCAGAAGTGAGTAGCCTGGAGTGAGATTTTCTTCAAGAAAGGGAAGAAAGGGCTTGAACGAGCATTCCAGTGAAATGATGGTTGCTTCGTCCAGTCCAACTTAGACGCCACCTTACCACTGCTGGTAATGGTGTGGGTTTTGTGATATGACGGGTCATGACGGCCACACCGGGGTGACAGGTGAGTCTCGACTGTAGCACCTCGTTGTGATTTGGTGGATGGCACGCGGACCCGGATGCTTTGAAATGTCCTGCATGTGCACCGCGACCAAGGCGGAGAGGAAAACGAGAGAACTACATAATTAATGCATGAGTTTAATTAGGGTAGTTTTGTAAAGTACGAGATACATTCCTTCAATCGCAAAATGCCTTGGTTCATGAGATTTGAGATTTGAGCCCTATAAACCGGAAGGGAGGGAGTACTGCACACGGTGTAGTCTAGTCACTTGTTGAAATCCCTAGAAAGGCAAATACTCCTTCCCGGTTTACAGGGATATACTACTCCCTCCGTCTAGGTGTGTAAGTCATCTTATGAAAACCAAATAGTCCAAAACACTTAGGCACGGTGCATTAAGTTCTACCTTGTTTCTTGTTTCTTGACATATCAACCAATAAGAGATGAGAGGTGTGCATGCTTTTAATGACTTGCAATGGCTAGTTCATTGCATGCAATGCTATTAATTAGCAAATAAACATTGGTGACCCCAGGAGGAAACGGTGCTAAGCGCGTGGACCTATGCAGAATGAGTATCAACCAATGGATAATGGAGTTTAATTGTTAAACGGTGCTAGTACTCCAAGGAACCGCACCACGCGAGCGTTCGCAACTGCCACGTTCGGGTTGCGCTTGGCTCTTCGCCTCTTCGAGAAGACGAACAGTGATGTTACTCCTACTTCTACAGTATCGAATCCACTGCTGCATGTCCGTCCACCTTGTGTGGGAGGGATAGCGTGTAGCGAAAGCTTCTACTTACTGCTCCTGCCTTTGCGTCTATGACAGGTGGGCCCAACAGGTGGTTGGCCCTCCTATCATGCAGCCAAAGGCAGGTGCAGTTAAGGCACCGGAGCTCAGTCCGCGAGGGAGAGGGTGTTGTAGTAATCAAATTTCTCGGTCTTGTACGAGTTGACGCGACACATCAAAGCACTGCACTCGATATAAGTCTTTTTACACATTTCAAATGGGCTACTTCGTATGTAGGAGTAGACATATTCTGCTTCGTATGTAGTCACTTGTTGCAATCTCCAAAAAGACGTATATTTGGAAACGGAGGGAGTACAACGCATGCATGCATGCCGTGACTTTCCTTTTGATACTTGCATGTGTTGATTTGATGCACCTTGCCAAATTTTGACTATAAATTTAACTAACCAAATTTTCATGCATGTCACAAAAAAATTACGGGGCTGTTTGGATTGTGACTATGTTTGTCTTATGTTGCCACATTATTTTTCCCACACTTGCCACACTTGCCTAACCTGAGTTGCTCAAATTGTTAGACACACTTTGGCTTGCCTAAGGGAATCTTGCCACAATTTTTGTGTCTATGACATGTGGGGTTCACTGCTAATAAAAAAATTCTTGTCTTAGGTGTGGCTAATAAAAAAGACTTATATTTAGGAACGGAGGGATTAGAAAATATAAATAATAATGCATGTTGGGGCAACCAACGTTTCCGCTAATTTTAGTCGTGGGCTTGTTCACAATTTTTACTAGGGGTGGTTATTCATTTAATGGAGGGACTTGTAGTACCAGACTTGAATGATACAAAGTGCGGCCTGGCACACCGTAACACCACTTGGAACAAGCAGGTAGCTATCTCAAAGAACAATCAACAACTAAAAAAACCGCAACATGGCATGTAGTAGTACACAATTTTAAACGATTGTTTTGATGGAGTGAAAAAGGAAAACTACCCCACTACGTATATATAGGCCGGAGCCTCCGCGCTTGCTTGCTAGGGTTGCTCTATTCACACACTCTCATCCTCTCCAGATCTAAACAAGATAGGGGTAGTAACATTGTCTTTCTCCCTTCAAAAAACACTGGCTTTCTATCCTCATCACTGGTTACAGATCCGGACGTATCCCCCTCCGCCGGTGAAGGGGAGGAGGGGCAGCGTTTAGGCCGTCGTCGACGGCGAGGGAGGAGACCCACTACCGGCCGCACTGTTATCTCTGGCCGAGCACCGGTGCGGGAGTTCCTCCGATCCCTTCATTGTTGCCTGTGGGAGGATCCGGCCTCCCGCCGCCCACCTATCCACATCCCGACGACCTTCAGGTATATCTTCGTTCAAAACTGCCTTAGCTCTACTTCCGCAGCTCGCTACGTTGCTGCATGTGCATCATTTTCTACCTCTCAGCCCCTCTCGATCAGATGGTCCAATGTCACATTTTTTTCTTCTATTGTTAGAGGTAAAGCTACTTCATGGAGTCGAATCTTGTACTCCCTCCGTCCGAAAATACTTGTCATTGAAATGGATGTATCTAGATGTATTTTAGTTCTAGACACATCCATTTTGATGACAAGTAATTCCGGACAGAGGGAGTACTTGGTTCAAACAAGAAATAAAGTGGGGGTGGGGGAATTTAGTATGTACATTGGACTTGGTACAAACAGGAAGGAAAGGGGGTGAAAGTAGTACAGACTGGTCATCCAACCGGTCTCTTGGTTGAAAAGGAAAATATAGGGGTAACGCTGTACACAATGGTATGACCAGGACTAGATTTGCTATCCACACATAGGAGTAGGTGGCTAGAGTGAACAAAAATGGGACCAACCCAGATATGTTTCTTGGATGTTTGTTTCTCGGGGCAACAAACTATGAATCACCACTTTATGCCCCTGTTTACATACATGGTGCTGGACTGCTGGTGCACCCACTGTCCCATGCCCTTATACCAAATATTTAGGCTCTGTTCGGAATAAAGGGGTAGAAAACATAGGTCTTGATGAAAATAGAGGAATAGGAAAGGAATGTAGGTATAAAACTATGGAACAGCGAACCGGAGGAAACTCTCAAGAGAATGTGTTCGGATGGACTACGAAATGTACAGATTTGTTTTTTAGAGTAGCATGCTTGGCAGTATGAGATGCTATTTGTTTATTCAGCTACACAGTGACTACTCTTGTCCTCACCTCACGTACCACACATAGGTTGATTTTTTTATTCCGGCAACACAGCACAGAAACCTGTCTAACGCTTGGCAGCGAGTGCCTGCCTCGGCTTCTGCCCAAAAAATGAGCAGTGCATGGATGTTTCTAATCCTATGGAATCAATACTACCAGACCAGCTTTCCTATGAATCACTATTCACCTTTCCCGTGTTCCAAATGGTTGGAAGGGAAAGAATACCATAGGAATTGTGTTCCTACGAAAATCCTGCACCAAACCTGTGAACCGAACGCAGCCTTAGCTGTTCTTAATCGTCCCTGGTAAAAATGAAGCCATGCCACTGTTATAAGCCATGACAAGTTTAGCCAAATGTTTTTACATGTAATTGTTTGAGACTCTGATTGTTTCCTCTGTGCCTTTTTGTGCAAACAGGGATATCCAATTCAACTGGTTGCTGTTGTGACCTTTTGGTGCACTGCACAAAACTCTTCTTAAAAGAAGTGACTTTTGTGCTGTTTAACTAGAATGTCAGAATGGAACAATTGGTTCATTTTGGTGGAACTTCACAAAGGGAGATCTGTGTTCCAATCCTCATCATCCATATTTGCGCCATAACCTTCCTTTAGGTAAGAATGATATTTAATGCATGTGTTCATCTCTATTTTCCAACTGCCATGAGAAAATAATGTTGCTTTTTACTAGTACACTTGTACTCCCTCACGGACAAAACCAATTCTGAATTAGAAGGCCAATCATGTAGTTGGTTTCACCAACTGGTGAGGAGAAAGAGAAACAGAGCATGAAGATGAAGAAGAAGAAGAAGAATAAACAGTGCCAAGGCCATCTTGCTGAAGCCAGAGGCCTGAGTCGAGGCCATTCAAGGGCTCCGGCAACGACTACCTTACATGTGAGACGATCCTCCAGGGAGCCCTTCCACTTCTGTTGTCTCACTTAATTAGTTATTAGGAGTACTTAAGTACCACTAATTTATTACTGCCTAATTTTCTTGTTGGAGTTAAACAAATCTTTAGTAGGACCCTATGCTGAATCATGTACGTGTGTATGTTTTTCTATGGAGGTGATTCATGTGGTGGAGCAAGGAGGGAATATTATTAGTGTCATGACATATTTTTGCTATTGTTTTGCATGTCAATTTATTGCCATTGGTTCAATGAGGCAATGTTTTGCGTATTGTCCATCATGAATTTGATGCTACTGTTTGAGTAATATGTTAATGTCTTCCTATCCTTTCTCACTAAGCTAATGAAGGTTTCAGCTTGTTCCTACTTGTGCAAACAGGGATTATGTTGTGCCAATCATACATTTTAGTGGAACTACACAAGACAATACAATGAACTGTATCCCAGCTAGTGCTTTAACTCTGCTGGAAGTTCTTGATAATCTTTCGATATAATCTCAGCACTGGTAAACAAGAGTGATTTCAACCATACATTTGAAGTGCACAAAAATATATACTATTGTGTGATTCCAGTGAGTGCTTTATCAACTCTTATGGGACTACATGAATGAGCTTTTTTCTCAGGTTGGTACGGGCCTAAGGCCTTCATCCATATTAGTTTGCTATCATCTCTATTTGTATCGTGCTACTGTCATGAGAAAATCGTTTATCTTTGCACGTTAAAGTTTTGCAACCTATGATAAATGGCAATGTTTTGAGTGTTGAGTTGAGCTAATTGGCACTGATTAAATAAACTAATACCTCTCTTTAAGCAAGACTACTATGTTGCTAACTTTACCCATTAAGATAATGAGGGTGCTTCTATTTGTTAGTGTATGTTTCATCAACTAGTCCCACTATTACAGTAATCTCACTCTCTCAATATATGTGCCAACAGGGATGCTCGATTTTGGTGGAACTACACAAAAACTTTGGGTGCTTCATTGCCTCAATAGCTTCCGTCCTTTCCTGTCAGTCGCTAATCTCCGCTTGCTTTCTTCCTTTGATGTCAGTCGCTTGGCTTATCTCGGCTTCCAGTCAAAGGAAATAGTAATTGATATGCTACCTCACACAGGTTGGTACTGGTCTTTATCCTGATTATTGTGCATGTCATATGTATTGGTAATTTGGTATTGTGCTACTGTTTGCCGATTTCATAAAGGAGTAATTTGGAGCCTGAACTCGTAGGCAAATCATTACATCGGGTGATTTCAGTAGAACTGCACAAAATGATCAGATGGACAGGTACTTATGCTGATGCTATGTACTCCAAAGTTCACTCAGACAAGCATCAATGTTGACAAGAAGTGCCTATATTTATTCGAGTATCAACCGGCATCAACCAATTGTCAAACTCCAAGTATTAGGAGAGTGAACGCCAAAAATATTGCTTGGTGCATAGCCCAGAAAAACGCAGTCCAGTCTTTGGTCCCAACTTGTGCCATTTGGTTATCGGCACATATGGTAGCGAACTATATGGCATGGAGTCTAAAGATTCCAGACAAGTTGGTTGACGCGTATATTCATCTGGCACTTAATCAGTCTGCACGCCAAGGATGCTCCATTTCAGTTGAACTGCACAAAAAAATTGGGTGGTTCATTTTCTCAACCGCCTCCTTTCTCGTCTGCAATGTAGAATTTCGGCGAGATACAGGACCAAGATGAGCCAGTAAACTAGTTGGATGAAAGTAGTGGCCAAGTTGCTCAAACCTCCCTCGGCATGAGGCCACTATTTGAGGATAAACCTACAAGCAAAGTTCAGATTGTCTGTGTTGCCTCTTATGTACTCGAAAGTTTACTCGTACAAGAACTAATTTTAGCAAGAAGTACCTCCGATTGAACACCATTTACCAGTCTGTACCCTAGGTAATTAAAGTTCGTCCATGGATCATATTGGCTGTGATCTCAATCATTTGGATGCATAAACATAATGAACATGTGTATATCTGAATCTTTTTGTGAATTACGTAGGAATATTTTCATGTGATCTATCAATCATTTGGATGCATAGATATGTTGAGCCTGTGTATATATGAATCTTTTGAGTTGTTGATAGTGAATGTTGGCTATGAATATGAACGTGTCCTGTGAACCTGAGTTTGATATGAATGTTTACCTTTTCTGTTGTATTTGTGTGTGAACTTGTTAGTATGCCTACTGTGGGGTATAAAACGCAGGACTCTTATAAAAGTAATGTTGTGTCCAATTTATGTTTTCCCTTCTAACCACATTATATATACTAGCAAAAGGGCGTTGCAACGGGAAAAAAATATGGCACACACTTACATTCTATTCTTCTTTACCGGGTCCGCCATTACATGTGCTCCGGTGTAAAAACATCATAAATTACCAAACTGCCTTAGGAGTTTTTGTCTCGGGCACCACAATGAGAATGATTGACAATATGAGCATCACCAGCTTGAAGAAAGTTGTTGTTGTTATGACCGTCATGGCCAAGAGGATATATGATGCGCACTAACATCCAACAACAACATTTCTCATGGTTTCGGGTTTTTTTTAACCAGTGCTATATTTGATTATTTGGCACAAAAAAGTTGTAATTCTTTCACTCCAACTACGGCCAATATGGCTCGTCATTCTTCCAAAAGATGTCCCTTATGATATTTTTTAGAAAAAAGGAGTGCATTATCTCCTTGCTGTCGTCTAACTGAAGGAAACTGAATGTGAAAATTTAAGTGTATATAGACTGACCCACTCGGAGTGCATACAAAAATATTTTTATCCAAGTTGTCAGTGCCAACATTGTACCTCCAATGTCCATCTGCATCTACACGGCTAGGTCTAATCTTAAGAAAGAATGAAACTACCAAGAAAACTGAGATAACAGCATGTAGCCGACCCCGGGCAGTAGGTGGTCAGGGATCATCAGCAGAGAAACACGAAGTCGGCTGACGACCGCCGAGCATGGCCAGGCCCATCTCGCTCTCGTGGCTATCATGGTGGCTACCGGGCCTCTCTGTGGCTCCTCCACTCTGAGTCCATAGCCCGACCTCGGCATTCCGCCTCCATCCTCCTCCGCCCTCTGTCCCGCGTGCTCCTCCACACCTCCCTCTCCAAGCCGACGGATCCGACCTTCCCCTCGCTGGATCCGGTCCACCACGAGCCTCAAGCCACCCTGCCGCCGCGCTCATTTCCATGTCGTGCATGGTGTAGAGGTGGCCAGCGTGTGGAATGGGCTGCGTCGCAGGCGTCTGCGCGCTGCGCCTCTGCTTCCTCACCCCAGCGAGCGTCGGACTGAACAGCTTCGCGCCGAACTGCTGTTTTGTTGTAAAATTTCCCTTCGTTCTCATTCTGTGTTTGTTGATTCAAGAGATTTGTTGTTGATATGCAATTTTCCTAGGTATATAAACTGGTAGACTTTCATGTAAGCAATCGAGGTGGGATTACTCCGAGTACATGTGAGAAAATCTGATAAGGTACAGATACAGAAGCGTGCATGCAGGTCAAAACATGCGTGCATGCCTAATAAGAGAATGTGGACGTGGACCAATTGGATGGACAAAGTTTTTAGTACCGCCTCGCAGCAATTGGATGGACTGTCGATCAAAACTAAAGGAAAAAAACTGAAAGTGTAAATTCACGGAAAGAAGCGTATTGTGACGGTGAACCCAAAGAGTGAATCCGTGCTTTATTATTAGGGAAAGATTTATATTATTACTATTATCGTATATTTTATAGAGACTTATATATACATTATAAAAACATCCCATGTGTTATTAACTTATAAAAGTAAATGTTTAACGGAAGTTGGCAAGGAAAATCCTGGTTGTTTTTGACTCACAGGCAAGGAAAATCCTGGTGATTGCGTACAAAAGCTTGCGAAGATTTTAAGGACCAATTTAATAATAACGCGCTCATTTTTATTTTGAGCAATAACTCACTAATTTCTTAATTATATATATAATGTGCCTCTCCTGTTTATTCTTTGATATTAATTGCTCCTTCTAACATAACATTATATATAACGAGCCCACCTAATACGTGTATTTCAAGGAAGTGCAAATGGGTTGGGATTTCTTAGAAAATATAAATGGGCCTGATTGATGCGAAATTATTTGTTCACCCAGCCCAGCAAATGGACTGTACATTCTAGAAAACATGGGTTAAATATATGCCACATTTTTGCAGGCTGACATGTGGGCCAATAGGTCGAAGCCTACGCAGGGCGTTGTCAACTTGGTCAACAAATGATTGTGTCATCCACAGCCATTGGATTTATATCCAACGGTCAGCATGCACCTTCAATCTCTCGTCTTCTTCCTCCAGTGTCGCCGGGACCGCCTGGTCCGGCCTCTGGCGGCTAGCGGCTCTGCTTAGCACGCATCGCTGCGAAGCGCTACCCCACTGTCGTCCAGGCTATTCCTCCACCCCTCGACACCTCCTGTTATTCTCCATAGAATACAGCCACATGCCGCAACAAAACCAGTTATAACCCTTCTCCTCCTCTCAATCTGCGACTCCACTGCCGCATTTTCCCATCTTCGAGTCATTCCTGTCCAGGGCCTCGCCGTCGTCTACCGCCTCGCTGCGTTCGGTGCGGCGTGGTCAACAAACGAGAGTCATCAGAATAGGACTGTACGTGGAGAGCCTGACGGCTGGGTCCGCGGCCACAACCTAGTTTTTTTGTGATTTGCCAAGTAAGTCGCTTTGTCAGGCCTGTTGGGCTGCAAATCTTTCAAGACGAGGAGAGCTTTCATTCAGCTGGCCGAGAAAATGGCCCCTCAGTAATGAGAAATGGGTTGTACATTTTTAAAACACATCAAACCGGCAATTAGTTTCAAATATCTTTTTTTTCATTTTGAGATTTTAAATTACATTAATTATTATGCGTGGAGAATTTGTTGGTTATTATATTGATATACATTTATTTTTAAAAATAGTTTGAATGTGAGTCGAAATTTCGGGATTAAAAACAGTTCGGACCGCACAGAAATATGCAAATTTTCATATAATTTTTTAACCGTGGCCACAATATGGGTTGTAATGCTAACAAAAAGAATATGGGCTCCAAAAAAACCTTAAGAATTAGAAAATGGGTTGTAAATTATTAGAAATAATGGCAGATGGGTTGTATGCTGTTTTCCACAGATTTGAGGCTTTCCTAAAAAAAAGGTTGACGCACAAGCAGTGACTGTTGGATGTCCATCGAACGGCCGTCGTGCTTCTTCAATCTCTGCTCTTCCTGCTCCAGCCGCTCAAACAAGCGCCGGCGGGACTGCCTGCTTCCTCCTCCCCATGGTCGGCTGTGCTGCCGTGCAGGCCTCACCGCCTCACCATACTCCCATCGCTGGCCTAGCCATCCCTCTACTCACCCACACCTGCTGTTATTCTCCAGTGATGGCAGACGAACCAGTAAACCCTCGTACAGTCGTACTCCCCTCCACGTGGGAAACACCTTTCGAGTCTTCCCTGCCTCCGTGTCGTTCCCTTCCTAGGCCTCGCCGTCGTCCACCGCCCTAGTGCTCTCGGCGCGGCCTGGTCAACGTGGTCAACGACCGACACCCCCTATTATTTTGCGGTAACGGCAGCCTCACACCGCAGCGAACTAGTGAACCCTCGTACTCCTCTATGCGTGGGCATCCACTGACGTGTCTTCCCCGGCTCCACGTCGTCCCCTTCCTAGGCCTCACCGTCATCCACCTCCCTGGTGCTCTTGGCACGGCGTGGTCAACATGGTCAAGGAACGGCTTCCATCGGACGTGGACTGTATGTGGAGAGGCTGACAGCTGGGTCCACGGCCGCAGCAAGGAAGTGCCTCCTTATTACGTGCAAAATAATTATTCCTCCACCTGACAGCGGGGACCCACCGGACAGGCCACCGTATTTCATGAAAAAAACATTTGCCCCTGACTGCTGGGACCCACCAGCTACATCTTCGCACGCAAGGAAGTGTGTCCGGGCAAAAAAACAATTCGCCCCCTGACTGCTGGGACCCACTAGCTACATCTTCGCAGGCAAGGAAGTGCCTGACAGTTGGGACCCACCTGGTCGAAGCGTACGTAGCGTTGTCATTCTGGTCGCGAACGTGTATGTACATATATACTGGTGGATGTAGAGGCGCACACGTGTCGAAGTAGAGGCGCGTACGTGTCGTAGTAGAGGCACGCACGTAGCATGTACACTTACGTACAGCGGCCAGGGTGCAAGAAAGAAAATATGGCCACGTATGTGTACATACGGGCGGGGTCTCGAACGCCTACTCGCGCATACATACGGCTAGGGCTCGTGTACATGGCTGGGTCCGAACGGAGAAACAGCGCCGTCGTCGTGTTCATGGGGAGGCAACGGAATGCGTCGTGTTCATGGGGAGGCAAGGGAATGCGTCGTGTTCATCGGGAGGCAATGGAACGCATGGGAGCCAACCGGCTGGGTCGGAACGGAATGCGTGGTCGTGTTAATTGGGAGGGCTTGGACGGAACAGGCAATGGAAACGAGGCCTGGTGTACCGCACAACGGAGGAAACGGACCTCCTACGTTCGAAACGGGGTCCTGTTGATCGGGAGGGGTCTAGCGTACCGCAAAACGGAGGAAACGGACCTCCTATGGTCGAAACGGGGGTCCTGTTGATCGGGAGGGGTGTGGCGTACCACAAAACGGACGAAAGGGACCTCCTACGGTCGAAACAGGGGTCATATTGATCGGGAGGGGTGTGGCATACCGCAAAACGGACGAAACGGACTTGTGTTGGAGCGCTATGGTCGAAACAGGGGTCCTATTCCTCGGGAGGGGTGTGGCGTACCGCAAAACAGGACTCCACGGGATACTGTTCATCTCCACCGTCGACCTCCTCCAGCCTCCACGGGCTACCGTCGACCTCCTCCAGCCTCCACGAGCTCCTGTTCATCCAGCCTCCACCGCGCGCTACTCCACCGGCTACTGTTCAACCACCCCTCCACGGGCACCCCTCCACCATCTACTGTTCATCCAGCCCTCCACACCAGGGGTCCTGTTCAACCACCCCTCCACGGGCACCCCTCCACCGTCTACTGTTCATCCAGCCCTCCACCGCATCACGGGGTCCTGTTCATCCAGAGG
>NC_057812.1:138023245-138047938 GCF_018294505.1 Triticum aestivum
GTTCATCCCAGAGGCAGCATCGATCGGCTTCAGTTAGCAGCAGTAGCGAAGGAATCGCTCGATCGGGTTCAGTTAACAGCCATTGATCGATCGCTCGGGTTCAGTAACGCGTAGCCTGCAGTGCAATCGCTCGGGTTCAGTTAGAGCCCAACGCCTCACTCGGGTTCAGTTAGAGCCAACGTCTCGCACACATGCACGTACGTGTACGAGAGAAACGCGCATCGCTCGGCCCCCGACCTCCCACCATAACCGGGAACTCCCCGAAATTTTCCTCGCCCTCGATTCTACCATGGTTTTTTCCGTCATGGACGGCTCAAAGAATGTCATGCAGCTGCATCTCCGGCCCTCCCAGAACGAAAAGCCCATTTTCTGTCATGATTTTTTGTCATAGAAGTAGGAGCACACCACATCTATGATGATATCGGGTTTTGTCACAATTATCGTCATACAAGTGTCATATGTATGACAGAAAAAAAATTTGTTTGGCCCAAAATGTCACGGATGTGTCTTTTTTTTGTAGTGATAGTGCAATATCCGAGATGCCGAACACATGGTGGAAAGTGGTGTTTGACTTAGTACGTAGAGCTGACGAAGAGATCAAGTCCTTGGTAAATTAACCGGTTTGTATTTGTTACACAATGTGTGCTTGCCAAGTTGTTTGAAGAGCAGAAAAAATAAAAAGAAGGGCTAGACAATACAGATGCCCGAACACCATAAAGGTGTTTTTATTTTCCAGAAGCTCGGGACGTCTATCTGTACAATTTGAACTGCCGAGGCGTTTATTATGAGTAAGAAAAGAAAATTTTATAGAGGAAACATTTACACTGGGCCTTGATGCGTGGGTTGAAGCCTCAACTGTGCCCTGTTGCACGTCTGCGCCTTTGCTTCTGCTAGGTAGGGGCATCCGTGTATAAAAACGCATGCCGCCGAGGGGTCCTTGAATAGGAACCTTGAGAGGTAGCCGTGTTGTCACAGCTTGATGTTGGGCGAGTCTGGAGTCGTACCTGTTACTGTCCGAGGACCTGATAATCCCATAGTTCAGTTAAGCTAAACATATTGTGTTATTGTTTGATATAGGCCCCCACGGCCGCCCATGGTATCTTGAGCGCGAAGTTGTGCTGACGAGGAACGTAGAGCACGATTATAGCGGGTGTGTCGTGGGGCGTGTATCCCTATTTACGGCGTACACAGGTGGGCTCCCATGATGGGGACCGGGTTCGAGCCTGTTTACTTGTATTTATGGCCTTTATGGCGGGTTGATATCTAGGCTTGTTGGCGCCAGCTTGGTCTTCGGCTGCCAAGGTTGCGGTATGTTCCTCTGTCTAGAATGAGCGCTTCGTGTTGTCGTTGATCGTTATGACGCCCGAAGGGCCAGGCATCTTCAGCTTGAGGTATGCATAATGCGGGATAGCGTTGAATTTAGCAAACGTCGTTCGGCCGAGGAGGGCATGGTAGCCGCTGCGGAAAGGGGCAATATCGAAGATCATGTCTTCGCTACGGAAGTTGTCTAGTGAGCCGAATACCACTTCCAGAGTCACCATGCCTGAGCAGTGGGCCTCTACACCCGTGATAACCCCCTTAAAGGTGGTGTTACTTGGTTTGATCCTTGGCAGATCGATCCCCATTTTCCTCCCTGTGTCTGCATAGATCATATTGAAATTGTTGCCTCCGTCCATAAGGACTCTTGTGAGGTGGTACGCATCGACAATGGGGTCGAGTACCAAGGCCGCCGATCATCCATGACGAATACTATTCGGACGGTCCATGCGGTCGAAGGTGATCGGGCAAGCCGACCATGGATTAAACTTTGGTGCTACAGGCTCGAGGGCATAAACATCTCGTAGTGCGTGCTTCCTCTCCTTTCTTGGTATATGGGTGGCATAGATCATGTTCACCGTCTTGACCTCAGGAAGGAAGGATTTTTGGCCTCCACTATTCGGCCTGCGGGGCTCCTCATCGTCCTCACTCCGAGGGCTTTTACTAGATTCCTCGGCTGTGAGCTTGCCGACTTGCTTTATCACCCAACAGTTATGGTTGGTTGGCGGGCTTCTCAGGGGTGCCATGGATCTGGCAGGGCATGTCCAAGATTGCATCCAACTTGGTTGCTCCGTCCTGGTTACCTTTAGAAAGCATTTTTCGTGACCTGGACTTTGGATTACAGAATCTGGCATTTACTATCGTCCCGTCGCCTTCACGTCGTTGTGGTGACGCTTGTTCTTGTTGCACCATGGCTTTCTGTTCCCTTCCATACTTCAGAGGTGACGGGGGCTTCTGGGTTGGTGATTCTTCAAGCCAGCCAACTATCCTCTCCAGCACAGAAGCGGGTCATCAAGGAGGTAAGCAATGCCATCATCCTCGGCTTGTCCTAGCCGAGCTGACGTGCTAGCCATTTATCTCGAATACTATGCTTGAAGGTGGCTATAGCTTCAGCGTCCAGACAGTCAACAATCTAGTTTTTCTTGGTCAAAAACCGGTTCCAAAATTGTCGGGCCGACTCTTTGAGCTGCTGGATTACATGACTCAGGTCATCGGCGTCCGGGGGCGGACATAAGTGCCCTGAAAGTTAGCTCGGAAGGCATCCTCAAGCTCCTCCCAACATCCTAAGGAGTCTTCGGGGAGGCTATTTAACCGGTGTCTGGCTAGACCCTTGAGCTTTAACGGTAGGTACTTGATGGCGTGGAGGTCGTCTCCTCGTGCCATATGAATTTGCAGCAAAAAGTCTTCAATCCATACGGCCGGATCTGTTTTCCCATCGTATGGATCGATATTTACAAGCTTGAAGCCTTCCGGGAATTGGTGCCGCATCACCCTATCTGTGAAACACAAAGGGTGACCACCGCCCCTGACTTGGGCTATGTCGCGCCGGAGATTGTCTGTCATCCAGACTCGTTGTTGTTCCCGAGCTCTGTCATTTCGGTCTAGCCAGGCTTGGTATTCGTCCCCTCTAACGGGAATATTATCCTTGGGTCTGTAAATGGACATCGTCAAACTTGCCCGAGCGTCCAGGTCGCGTCGTAGGTCATACTCATAAATTGGTCGTGGTGGCTCCTTGCCTTGAAGGTGAGGTGAAGCGGGAGGCTGTTCAGCTTTATCAGCTCCCCTGTCCCGTCCTCCAAGGGGGCGGTCCGGCTATTCTGCCTGAGTGTGACTTGGAGGTGCTTGCTCTATGGCCTCGTTGTCAAATTGCGGCAGTATCTTCGCATCGGGTAGCTTTTGGTATGTCGCTCATGGCCGTACTCCTCTTCGGCAGCTAGGACCTTAGTCCATCTATCATTGAGGATATCATGTTCGGCCTTTATCTTTTACCGTTGTTTCTTCAGGCTACACGCAGTGGTAATGAGCTGTCATTTGAACCGCTCTTGATCCAGCGGGTCTTCGGGGACGATGAAGTCTTCGTCACCCAAACTAACCTCCTCTTCGAGAAGGGGGGTAGTTACTATCTTTGGAGTCATTGAGATCCTCAAGATTGAGCGGTTCCTCATGCTCTTCGTGGTCGTCTTGTGGTTGTCCGTTGGCACCATGGTCGCCAAGGTTGTCCGCATTGTCCGGAGTTTTGTTCTCTCTGGTGTCCGTGTTGCTCGTGTACCTTCGATGTGCCCTAGAGCGGTGGTGTTGTCTGTGGCGCTTTGGTGGCTCATCGCTAGGCTTGTTGTTATCCTTACTAGGGGTGTCGTCGTCGTCTTTCGGAGTGTCCACCATGTAGACGTCGTAAGTGGACATGGCCATCCAGCGGCCGGTGATGGGGGGGGCGGCGTCGGTGTTGGCCGTGGCTCCACTATCTTCGCCCATGGAATTGGCATTTTCTGAAGTTTAGTCCAACATGTCGATTAAGTTCTCAACTATGGCCACTAGGTGGGTGGTGAGTGGGACATAAAATTTCATGTAATTCATCTCGAGGGGCTTCTGAACGCAGGCCAAGGGCGGGTCATCTCAAATAGCCATCATTCGAATTCGGTCAAGCGCCTTGTTTAATAGGGCGAGGCTTGCCAAGCTGGTATGTGGTGGCCGCTCGGGACCAGTCTTTGTTGTGGTGGGGCAAGGGGTGATCCAGGTCCGGACTGAATCCTAGTCTTCCGGGGCCGAGTTGACCTCGAGGCCCAGGGTCGGACTTGTGGCCGGATAGGCGAGGATAACGCATGGTTTTCATATGCTACCCCTGTATTGGGGCTTGAAGCCAGATTAGTGAGGGGGGTTCGGTCGGCGCTAATTCTTTGATTTCTGAATGCCGATTAGTCACTAGGCTCAAGGCCAGATCTATGACATGAGGAGAGGGTTCGACCAAGAGTGACTCTTGGCGTCCGAACACCGCTCCTGCGCCGAGGCCTGAAGCTGGGTCTTCCGCGAGCATTATTGGTTCGGCTGAAGGGGATTCCTGATCCCTAGATCGGGTGGACAAGTCCGAGCTCGAGGTCGGTTGAGGGGTTGAGGCCGATCCGTAAATCAAATTGGGAGAAAGCTCTAGAGTAGGTACTACGGGGCCCATGAGGGCACCGGGTGAGGTCGCGAATCCGGCGAAAACTAGATCGCCTCGAGTGTCCGCGATATACTCCAGGTTACCGAATATAATCTGGTGCTCGGGGGCAAAATTGTTGATCTGGTCTAGATGACCAGTCGGGTTGGCGTGAAGCACAATGCTGCCGAACGTGAAGAGCTGGCCGAGGACAAAGAGGTTCCTGGAGTTGACGCCATCTCCGATGATCAGGCGAGCCATCGACCCTTCGATGACCCAATAGCGAAACTCTCAATGAAAGCACCAATGTCAGTGTCAAAACCGGTAGATCTCGGGTAGGGGGTCCCGAGCTGTGGGCCTGGGATCAATGGGGAAGAAAGGATGAAGAACACGGTGTTTACCCATGTTTGGGCCCTCTCTAGGAGGTGAAACCCTACGTCCTGCTTGATTGTATTGATGTGTATGGTATGGTTTACAGAGTCGGTCTACCTCGAGATCAGGCGAGCTAAACCCTAGGTTGATGGGGGACTGGATGTTGCTCTAACCCTAAATACTAAAGCCCTCTGGTTTATATAGACACCAGTAGGGTTAGGGTTACACCTGGTTGGTTACAATAAGGGAAGATTATGCTAAATCTGGACTTGGAGGACACACCATGGCTCTAGAGATCTTTTATTCGGTCATAGGTCCATGCCCTAGCTTGGCTCCATAGTGGCCCATCAGTCCGGCCCATAAGCAATGGGCCAGCGGCCTGAGGACCCCTTAATCCAGAACTCCCTTAGAGGGGTTAGGGAGGTGGACGATCTTCTTTCTGTTTTTCATTTCGTTTCTGTGTGAGGCAAAGGAGGTGGATTTTCTTATGCGTATGAGTAGGTGGGGCAGATGGGTTTTTCTGTAAGGGGCTCAAGGGGAGGGGAGTTGGACGTGCCATGTACAAACTCAAATTCCCTTTAATAGTAGAGACATGGTTCCCCCGCAAAAAAAGAGACATGGTTGGAAAAACTCCCTATTATTAATTATCTCCATCTTTAATTAAGTGCCTAGCTAATAAATTAATTGCATTAATGGCTTGATTTTGTCACAAAAAATTCATATTTAAATGGACTTAATTAATTGCACATGTAATTAATGGTCTGGCCAATTAATTGCATCAATGACTTGATTCCCATATCGATTTGGTGCTTGGTGTGTCCTAATCATTTTTCTATTTTCTTCCAATATAATATAAAAAAAGTTCATGAACTTCAAATATTCTCAAACTTTAAAATTTTCAAGTTCTACAAATTTAAAAATTGTTCTTGAATTCAAAAAATGTTGTAAAAATATAAAAATGTTCTGGAATAAAAAAATCTCAAATTTGAAAAGGTGTTCTCGAATAGCCAAAAATGTTCCCAGTTTTATAAAATATTCTCAAATACATAAAATATTCCCAAATATTAAAATGCTCTCAAATACCAAAAATGTTCTTGAATTTTAAAAATATTCTTGAAACTTGACAAATGTTGTCAAATTCAAAAATCATGTATTTTAAAAAGAAACACCAAATGGAGTATGTGAGCATTTTCCGAAAAGGGAGCATTTTTAAAAAATTGGAACATTTTTAAATGAAAAATCAAAAAATAAAAAGGAGAATCTCTACTACTTAACAAGAATGTATGGTTCCCATTTCACATTTCTTCCCAACAGCCCTTCGTCCAACCTTCCTTGCATTCTAGTAAATCAACTTAATTTACTTACCTTCTGAACCAGTTCCACTTTAATTTACTTACCAAATTTTGGATCAAAATATAAGGTAATTCATGGGTAGAATTTTACGATCATTTATTTACACAATCACATTATTATAGACAGGTAAATCACAAGCCGGCGTACTAGAAGATTTATATCTCGTTGCAACGCACGAGCATTGTTCTAGGTTGATGTTAACAAAAATCTGAGAGTTTGTACAATTCGTGAATCTATGCGGTTAACATGTAATTGTGAAAGAAAAAAAGGTCTGCATGAAGCTCGCTTTGTGCTCTTAGAGTGGTGGCGACTAGCTTGATCCATCTATGCTCATCTGGCCGTCGGCTGCAACACTCGTCCCATGATGGAAATCATGCATGGATAGGCAGATGATGGTAACAGGGACATCGATCAGATGAAGACTCTTCCCACAATTACCTCTTGACTGGACCGACCTTAAGACACGCTCATTGGGAACCTCCTCTGAGGGCGCACGATGGTGATCAAATCAACCCCGAGGGGTGTCGTTATTTCAGAGGATGTCAACCCGGCAGTGCGTTAGGCGGCAAATTAGCGTTGAGAGGGAGGGGTTAGGGAGGTGGACAATCTTTTTCTGTTTTTTCTTTTCGTTTTTGCGTGAGGCAAGGTAGGTGGGTTTTCTTATGCGTATGAGGAGGTGGGGTAGATGGGTTTTTTCGTAGGATGGTCAAGGGGAGGGGAGTTGGACATGCCATGTACAAACTCAAACTCCCTTTAATAGTACAGACATGGTTGGAAAATCCATATTTAAATGGACTTAATTAAGTGCCTAACTAAAATATTAATTGCATTACTAGCTTGATTTTAAAAATGATTTTGTCACCAAAAAAATCCATATTTGAATGGACTTAATTAATTGCACACATAATTAATGTTCTAGCCAATTAATTGCATTAATGACTTGATTCCCAAATTCATTTGGTGCTTGGTCTCCTAATCATTGTTCTATTTTCTTCCTTTTCTTTCTACGTGAGACAAGGGAGGTGGGTTTTCTTATGCATGTGGGGAGGTGGGAGCGGATGGTTTTTTCATAAAGGCGAATAAGGTTTTAATATTAATGATATTTTCTAAAAAACTTCCTATTTTTAATTACCTGTATCACTAATTATGTGTCTTACTAATTAAATAATTGCATTGTTGGCTCGATTTCATAATTAATTCAGGAGGGGTTCAAGAGGAGGGCAATATTTTATTCATTTTTGCTCGAGGCAAGGGAGGTGGGTTTTCTTGTGCATATGAGGAGGTGGGCGGATGGTTTTTTCTAGGGGTCAAGGGGAGGGGAGTTGGACGTACCATGTACAGTCTCCAACTCCCCTTTAATAGTAGAGACATGGTTGAAAAAACTTCCTATTATTAATTATCTACATATTTAATTGAGTGCCTAACTAATTAAGTAATTGCATTAATGGATCGTTTTTAAAATTGATTTTGTCAAGAAAAATCCATACTCCCTCCGTTCCTAAATATAAGTCTTTTAAAGATTCCAATATGGACTACATACGAAGCAAAATGGATGAATCTACACTCTAAACTATGTCTATATACATCTGTATGTAGTTCATAGTGGAATCTCTAAAAAGACTTGTATTTAGGAACAGTGGGGTTATTTAAATGGACTTTATTCATTGCACGCGTGATTTATGGTTTGGCTAATTGATTGCACTAATGACTTATTCAGTATCACTAGACATGGTTGACAAAACTTCCTATTATTAATTATCTGCATATTTATTTGAGTGCCTCACTAATTAATTAATTGCATTAATGGCTCATTTTTAAAATTGATTTTGTCATGAAACAATTCATACTCCCTATGTTCCTAAATATAAGTCTTTTTAGATATTCCAATATGGACTACATACAAAGCAAAATGGATGAATATACACTCTAAACTATGTCTATATAGATCTGTATGTAGTTCATAGTGGAATCTCTAAAAAGACTTGTATTTAGGAACAGAGGGGTTATTTAAACGGACTTTATTCATTGCACGTGTAATTTATGGTTTGGCTAATTAATTGCACTAATGACTTATTCTCAAACTAATTTTGTGCTTGGTTTCCAAATCATTTTTATGTTATTTCTTCTTTTCATTTTGCATGAGGCAAGGGAGGTGGGTTCCTTGTGTGTGGGGGGAGGTGGCAGCGGATGGGTTTTTTCATAAGGGGGGTAAAGGGTTTAATAGTAATGATAAATTTTGAAAAGCCTTACTACTATTGATTATCTACATCACTAATTATGTGTCTCGCTTAGTAAATAATTGCATTAATGGCTCGATTTCATAATTAGTTTGATGCAAAAAAATCCTCACTTAAATGGACTTAATTAATTACATGCATAACTAATGTCTAGATAATTAATTCCATTAATTTATTGATTTCCACATTGATTAGGTGGTTGGTTTCCAAATTGTTTTGCATTAATGCCTAGTGATACTTTTAATAATAAACGTGATCCTCATGTTTAGGTCTCGATGATACTTTCCATAATTGATGTGATACTGAGGTCCAAAGAATAATACTCTTTGTAATTAGCATGAACCTTTCGTTAAACACTCGATGATACTTTTATAATTAACATGAGCCTCGTGTCCAAAAAAACAATACTTTTCATATTGATCCTACTGTTAAACACTCAATAATGCTTTCCATAATTAACATGATCCTCCCATCCAAATAATGATACTATTTAAAATTTATATGATCCTTCTGTCCAAATAAATACTCTTCATATTAGTATGATCCTCCTATCCAACGCTTGATTATACTTTCCAATTTAAATGGACATATTTATTGTTTGGCTAATTAACGGACATAATTAATTGGTTTGGCTAATTAACTGCATGTAAATATGAGCAAGGAAGCAATTGGACAAGAGATAACAGAGATCATTTTTGTGCATTAATGGATGCATTCGAAACCAAATGAAACCAAACAACATATGAACCTACAATCACAAGCACAGACTCCCCCTTTAGGGGTGGAGAAATTCTTTTTTTCTTTTTACTTTATGCGTGAGGCAAGGAAGGTGGGTTTTCTTATGCGTGTGGCGAGGTGGGAGCACGTGGTTTTTTCATAAGGGGATTAAGATCTTAATAGTATTGACAAATTTGAAAAAAAATTGTACTATTAATTATTTGCATCACAAATTGTTTTGCAGTAAGGAATAGTGATACTTTTAATAATTAATGTGATCCTCCTATTTAAGTCTTGATAATAATTTCCATAATGATACTCGGGTCCAAAGAATAATATTCTTCATAATTAAAAAGTGCCTTTCATGAAACACTCGATGATACTTTTATAATTAACATGATCCCCCTGTCCAAACAATAATACTTTTCACAATTGAAGTTATCCTACTGTCAAATGCTCAATAATACTTTCCATAATCAACATGACCCTTCTGTCCAAATAATGATACTCTTCATAATTGATGTGATCCTTCCGGCCAGATAATGTCACTCATCATATTAGAATTATACTCTCGTCCAACGCTCGATTATACTTCCCAAATTAAATGAATGTATTAACTATCTGGCTACTTAACACACATAATTAAGTGGTTTGGCTAATTGATTGCATGCAAGTGTGGGCATGGCAGTAATTGGACAAGAGATAATCAAGGCGATTTTTGGGCATTAATGGATGCTTGCGAAACAAAACAAAACCACGTACGAACCTACCATCATGACCACTTGGTTGATATTAACAAAAATCTCAGAGTTTGTACAATATGTAAATGTATGCATTAACATGTAATTGTGAAAGAAAAAAGATCTACAGGAAGCTCGCTTTGTGCTCTAGGGGTGGTGGCGGCTAGGTTGGTCCATCTATGCTCCTCTGGCCGTCGGCTGCAACACTTGTCCATGATGGAAATGATGCATGGATAGGCAGATGATGGTACGAGGGAAATTGATCAGATGAAGACTCATCCCAGAATTACCTCTCAATCAAACCGACCCTGAGACACACTCCTTGGGCACCACCTCTGAGGATGCATGATGGCGATCAGATCAACCCTGAGGGGTGTCGGTGTTTCAGAGGATGTCAGCCCGACAGTGCGCTAGGCAACGGATTATCATTGAGGGGGAGGGGTTAGGGAAGTGGACAATCTTTTTCTGTTTTTTGTTTTTGTTTTTGCGTGAGGCAAGCGAGATGGGTTATCTTGTGCGTATGAGGAGGTGGGGAAGATTGGTTTTTTCGTAGTGGGGTTAAGGGGAGGGGAGTTGGACATGCCATGTACAAACTCAAACTCCCCTTAATAGTAGAGACATAGTTGGAAAAACTTCCTATGTTTAATTATCTGCATCTTTAATTAAGTGCCTAACTAATAGATTAATTGCATTGATGGTTTGATTTTAAAATTTATTTTGTCACAAAAATCCATATTTAAACAGACTTAATTAATTGTACACATAATTAATGGTCTGGCAAATTAATAGCATTAATGACTTGATTCCCAAATTGATTTGGTGCTTGGTGTCCTAATTGTTTTCCAATTTTTTTCTGCGTGAGGTAAGGGAGGTGGATTTTTTTGTGCATGTGGGGAGGTGGGAGCGGATGGGTTTTTCATAATGGCAATCAAGGGTTTAATATTAATGATAATTTTTTAAAAAACTTCCTACTATTAATTACCTGCATCACTAATTATGTGTCTCACTAATTAAATAATTGCATTAGTGACTTGATTTCATAATTAATTTGGGAGGGGTTCGGGAGGAGGACAATCTTTTTTCTTTTCGTTTTTGCTCGAGGCAAGGAAGGTCGGTTTTCTTGTGCATATGAGGAGGCGGGCGGATGGCTTTTTTCTAGGGGGTCAAGGGGAGGGGAGTTGCACGTACCACGTATAGTCTTCAACTCCCCTTTAATAGTAGAGACATGGTTGAAACAACTTCCTATTATTAATTATCTGCATATTTAATTGAGTGCCTAACTAATTAATTAATTGCATTAATGGCTCGTTTTTAAAATTGATTTTGTCATGAAACAATTCATATTTATACAGACTTTATTAATTGCACGCATAATTAATGGTTTGGCTAATTCATTGCACTAATGACTTGATTCCCAAACTGACTTCGTATGATCCCCACGTCCAAATAACGATACTCATCATATTAGTATGGTCATCACGTCCAACTCTTGATTATACTTTTCAAATTAAATGGACATAATTACTATCTGGCTAATTAACACATATAATTAATTGGTTTGGCTAATTAATTGCTTGCAACTGTGGGCAAGGCAGGAATTGGTCAAGAGGTAACATAGATCATTTTTGGGCATTAATGGATGCATGTGAATCGAAACCAAACCAAACAACGTATGAACCTACAATCACGACCGCAGACTCCCCTTTAGGGGAAGAGAAATTCTTTTTTTCTTTACGCATGAGGCAAAGGAGGTGGGTTTTCTTATGCATGTGGCAAGCTGGGAACAGGAGTGTTTTTTCATAAGGGATTAAGAGCTTAGTAGTAGTGATAAATTTGAAAAAACTTCCTACTATTAATCATCTACATCACTAATTATGTGTCTAACTAATTAAATGATTGCATTAATGGCTTGGTTTCATAATTAATTTGATGTAAAAAAAGTCCCTACTTTAACAGACTTAATTAATTACATGCATAATTAATGTTTGTCTAATTAATTGCTTGATTTCCAAATTGATTTGGTGCTTGATATCCAAATCATTTTGCACTAATGACTAGTGATACTTTTAATACTCATGTTTATGTCTCGATGAAACTTTACATAATTATTATGATACTCACGTCCGAAAAATAATATTATGTGTAATTAACGTGAGCCTTGTGTTGAACACTCGATGATACTTTTATAATTAACAAGATCCTCTGGCCCAAAAAATAATACTCTTCAAAACTAAAGTGATCCCAGTGTTAAACGCTCAATAATACTTTCCATAATTAACATGATCCTCCCGTCCAAATATTAGTAGTATGATCATCACGTCCAACGCTCGATTATACTTTCCAAATTAAATGGACATATTAGCTGTCTGGCTAATTAGCACACATAATTAACTGGTTTGGCTAATTAATTGCATGCAACTATGGGCAAGCCAGGAATCGGACAAGAGATAACTAAGACGATTTTTGGGCATAAATGGATGCATGCGAAACCAAACCAAACGACGTAGGTAAATCACAAGCCGACGTACTAGAAGATTTATATCCCATTGCAACGCAGGGGCCTTATGTTGGGGAACGTAGTAATAATTCAAAATTTTCCTACGTGTCACCAAGATCAATCTAGGAGATTCTAGCAATGAGAGAGAAGGAGTGCATCTTCATACCCTTGAAGATCGCTAAGAAGAAGCGTTATAAGAACGCGGTTAATGGAGTCGTACTCACGGCGATTCAAATCGCGGAAGATCCGATCCAAGCGCCAAACGGACGGCACCTCCGCGTTCAACACACATACAGCCTGGGGATGTCTCCTCCTTCTTGATCTAGCAAGGGGACAGGAGAAGTTGATGGAGAACTCCAGCAGCATGACGGCGTGGTGGCGGTGGAGCTCGTGGTTCTCCAGCAGAGCTTCGCTAAGCACTACGGAGGAGGAGGTGTTGGAGGAGGGAGGGGCTGCGCCAGGGAAGAGGTGCGGCTGCCCTCTCTCTCCCCCTCACTATATATATGGGGAAGGGGGAGGAGGAGGCGCCCTAGGGTTTCCCTAGGGGGCGGCGGCCACAGGGGAAACCCTAGATGGGTTTGGGCGCCCCCACCCCTAGGAAACTTGCCCCCCAAGCCGAGAGGGGCGGCTGCCCTAGGGGAGGCGCCCCCACCTCTCTAGGTTACGTGAGATGGGGTGGGAGGGGCGCACAGCCCCTTAGTGGGTTGGTGTGCCCCCTCCCCTTGGCCCATAAGGCCCCCCAACACTTGTCGGGGCCTCTGAAACACCTTTCGGTCACGTTGGTCGTCACCCAGCACTCCCAGAACAATTCCGGACTCCAATACCCTTTGTCCAATATATCGATCCTCACCTCCGGATCATTCTGGAGTTCCTCGTCATGTCTGGATCTCATTCGGGACTCCGAACAACCTTCGGTAACCACATACTATTTCCCATAACAACTCTAGTGTCACCGAACCTTAAGTGTGTAGACCCTACGGGTTCGGGAACCATGTAGACATGACCGAGACACCTCTCCGGCCAATAACCAATAGCGGGATCTGGATACCCATATTGGCTCCCACATGTTCCACGATGATCACCAAGATCAATCTAGGAGATGCTATCAACAATAGAGAAGGAGTGCATCTTCATACCCTTGAAGATCGCTAAGCGGAAGCGTTACAAGAATGCGGTTGATGGAGTCGTACTCGCGGCGATTGAAATCGCGGAAGATCCGATCCAAGCGCCGAACGGACGGCGCCTCCGCGTTCAACACACATACAGCCTGGGGACGTCTCCTCCTTCTTGATCCAGCAAGGGAAGAGGAGAAGTTGAGGGAGAACTCCGGCAGCACGACGGCGTAGTGGCGGTGGAGCTCGTGGTTCTCTGGTAGAGCTTCGCTAAGCACTACCGAGGAGGAGGAGGTGTTGGAGGAGGGAGGGGCTGCGCCAGGGAAGGGGTGCGGCTGCCCTCTCTCTCCCTCACTATATATAGGGGGAAAGGGGGGAGGAGGCGCCCTAGGGTTTCCCTAGGGGAGGGGCGGCGGCCACAGGGGAAACCCTAGATGGGTTTGGGCGCCCCCACCCCTAGAAAACTTACCCCCCAAGCCGGGAGGGGCGGCTGCCCTAGGGGAGGCGCCCCCACCTCTCCAGGTTATGTGAGATGGGGTGGGAGGGGCGCACAGCCCCTTAGTGGGCTGGTGTGCCCCCTCCCCTTGGCCCATAAGGCCCCCCAACGCTTGTTGGGGCCTCCGAAACACCTTTCGGTCACGCTGGTCGTCACCCGTCACTCCCAGAACAATGGACTCCAATACCCTTCGTCCAATATATCGATCTTCACCTTCGAATCATTATGGAGTTCCTCATCACGTCTGGGATCTCATCCAGGACTCCAAACAACCTTCGGTAACCACATACTATTTCCCATAACAACTCTAGCGTCACTGAACCTTAAGTGTGTAGACCTTACGGGTTCGTGAACCATGCAGACATGACCGAGGCACCTCTCCGGCCAATAACCAATAGCGGGATCTGGATACCCATATTGCTCCCATATGTTCTACGATGATCTCATCGGATGAATCACGATGTCGGGGATTCAATCAATCCCATATACAATTCCCTCTGTCCATCGGTATGTTACTTGCCCGAGATTCGATCGTCGGTATCCCCATACTTCATTCAATCTCATTACCGGCAAGTCTCTTTACTCATTCTGTAACGCATGATCCCCTGGCTAACTCCTTAGTCACATTGAGCTCATTATGATGATGCGTTACCGAGTGGGCCCAAAGATACCTCTCCGTCATACAGAGCGAGAAATCCCAGTCTCGATTCGTGCCAACCCAACAGACACTTTCGGAGATACCTGTAGTGCACCTTTATAGCCACCCAGTTACGTTGTGACGTTTGATACACCCAAAGCATTCCTACGGTATCCGGGAGTTGCACAATCACATGGTTTAAGGAAATGATACTTGACATTAGAAAAGCTCTAGCAAACGAACTACACGATCTTGTGCTATGCTTAGGATTGGGTCTTGTCCATCACATCATTCTCCTAATGATGTGATCCCGTTATCAACGACATCCAATGTCCATGGTCAGGAAACCATAACCATCTATTGATCAACGAGCTAGTCAACTAGAGGCTTACTAGGGACATGTTGTGGTCTATGTATTCACACATGTATTACGGTTTCCGGTTAATACAATTATAGCATGAACAATAGACAATTATCATGAACAAGGAAATATAATAATAACCATTTTATTATTGCCTCTAGGGCATATTTCCAACAGTCTCCCACTTGCACTAGAGTCAATAATCTAGTTCACATCGCCATGTGATCAACACTCATAGTTCACATCGCCATGTGACTAACACCCAAAGAGTTTACTAGAGTCAATAATCTAGTTCACATCGCCATGTGATTAACACCCAAGAGTTTACTAGAGTCAATAATCTAGTTCACACCACCATGTGATTAACACTCAATGAGTTCTACGGTTTGATCATGTTATGCTTACGAGAGAGGTTTCTATCAACGGGTCTGCAACATTCAGATCCATGTGTTCTTCACAAATCTCTATTTCATATTGTAGATGTTGCTACTATGCTCCACTTGGAGCTATTCCAAATGGTTGCTCCACTATACATATCCGGTTTGCTACTCAGAGTCATCCGGATAGGTGTTAAAGCTTGCATCGACGTAACCCTTTACGTCGAACTCTTCATCACCTCCATAATCGAGAAACATTTCCTTATTCCTAAGGACAATTTTTTTTACCGTTGTCCAATGATCCACTCTTGGATCACTCTTATACCCCCTTGCCAGACACGTGGCAAGGCACATCGCGGTACACAGCATGGCATATCATATAGAGCCTATGGCTAAGGCATAGGGGACGATTTTCGTCCTTTCTCTTTCTTCTGTCGTGGTCGAGCTTCAAGTCTTAACTTCACACCTTACAACTCAGGCAAGAACTCATTTTACTGATCCATCTTGAACTCCTTCAAGATCATGTCAAGGTATGTGATCTGTGAAAGTCTTATCAGGCATCTTGATCTATCTCTATAGATCTTATACCCAACATGTAAGCAATTTTACATAGGTCTTCCTTTGAAACAACCCTTTATGCTTTCCAGAAATTCTACATCATTTCTGATCAACAATATGTCATCCACATATACTTATAAAAATGTTGTAGCGCTCCCACTCACTTTCTTGCAAATACAAGTTTCTTGCAAACTTTGTGTAAACCCAAATGCTTTGATCACCTCATCAAAGCGTATGTTCCAACTCTGAGATGCTTGCTCCAGTCCTTAGAAGGATCGCTGGAGTTTGCATACCTTTTAGCATCCTTAGGATCGACGAAACCTTCTGGTTGTATCACATACAACCTTTCCTCATGGAAACCGTCAAGGAAACTTTGTTTTGACATCCATCTGCCAGATTTCGTAAATGAAAATGCAGCAACTTCTAACATAATTCTAACAGACTTTAGTATCGCTATGATTGAGAAAGTCTCATCACAGTCAACTCCTTGAACTTGTTGGAAACTTCTTTGAGACAGGTCGAGCTCCATAAATGGTGACAATACCATCAGTGTATGTCTTCTTCTTAAAGATCCATTTATTCTCAATGGCTTGCCGATCATCGGGCAAGTCCACCAAAGTCCATACTTGGTTCTCATACATGGCTCCTATCTTGGATTTCATGGCTTCCAGCCATTTGTTGGAATCTTGGCCCACCGTCGCTTCTTCATAGCTCATAGGTTCATTGTTGTCCAACAACATGACCTTTAAGATAGGGTTACCACTCAGAAGTTGTACACACCCTTGTCGACCTACGAGGTTTGATAGTAATTTGATCTGACGCTTCATGATCATCATCATTAGCTTTTTCTTCAACTTACGTAAGTGCCACAGAAACATCTTTCTGTGATGCACTACTCTCTGGTTGAAGTGAAGGTTCAACAACCTCATCAAGTTCTATCTTCCTCCCACTCAATTCTTTCGAGATAAACTCTTTCTCGAGAAAGGACCTGTTCCTAGCGACAAACACTTTGCCCTCAGATCTGAGATAGAAGGTATACCCAATCGTCTTGTTTGGGTATTCTATGAAGACACAATTTTCCGCTTTGGGTTCGAGCTTTTCTGGCCGAAGCCTATCGACATAAGCATCGTAGCCCCGACCCTTAAGAAACAACAACTTAGGTTTCTTTCCAAACCATAGTTCATACGGTGTCGTCTCCACGGACTTAGATGGTGCCCTATTTAAAGTGAATGTAATTGTCTCTAATGCATAACCCCAAAATGGTAGCGGTAGATCGGTAAGAGACATCATAGATCGCACCATATCCAATAGGGTGCTATTACGACGTTCAGACACACCATTACGCTATGGTGTTCTAGGTGGCGTCAACTGTGAAACGATACCACCTTGTCTTTAGTGATTGCCAAACTCATAACTCAGATAATCTCCCCTTGATCAGATCGTAGGAACTTGATCTTCTTGTTATGATGATTCTCAACTTCACTCTGAAATTGCTTAAACTTTTCAAACATTTCAGACGTATGCTTCATTAAGTAAATATACCCATATCTACTCAGTTCATTGGTGAAGGTGAGAAAATAACGATATCCACTGCGTGCGTCAACACTCATCGGACCGCACACATCAGCATGTGTGATTTCCAACAAGTCACTTGCCCGTTCCATTGTTCCAGAAAACGGGGTTTTAGTCATCTTGCCTATGAGGCATGGTTCGCATGTGTCAGGTGATTCAAAATCAAGTGACTCCAAAAGTCCATTATCATGGAGGTTCTTCATGCGCTTTACACTAATATAACCTAAGCGGCAGTGCCACAAGAAAGTGGTACTATCATTACCAACTCTACATCTTTTTGGCATCAATGTTATGAACATGTGTATCGCTACGAACGAGATTCAATAAACCATTCACATTGGGTGCATGACCATAGACGGTGTTATTCATGTAAACAGAATAACCATTATTCTCTGACTTGAATAACCGTATTGCAATAAACATGATCTAATCATGTTCATGCTCAACGCAGACACCAATGCAAACAACAATTATCTGGGTTCAACACTAATCCCAAAGGTAGAGGGAGCGTGTGACGGTGATCACATCAACCTTGGAAACACTTCCAACACACATCGTCACCTCGCCCTTAGCTAGTCTCTGTTTATTCTGTAGCTTTTGTTTCGAGTTACCAATATTAGCAACTGAACCGGTATCTAATACCCAGGTGCTACTAGGAGTACTAGTAAGGTACACATCAATAACACATATATCAAATACACTTTTCTTGAAGTTGCCAGCCTTCTTATCTACCAAGTATTTGAGGCAGTTCTGCTACCAGTGACCGTTCCCCTAATAGAAGCACTTTGTCTCGGGTTTGGGTTCTTGGGTTTCTTCACTGGAGCGGCAACTGGCTTGCCATTCATGAAGTTTCCCTTCTTGCCCTTGCCCTTCTTTGAAACCAGTGGTCTTGTTAACCATCAACACTTGATGCTCCTTCTTGATTTCTACATTTACGGCCTTAAGCACGATGAATAGCTCCGGAATCAACTTCCCTTGCATGTTATAGTTCATCACGAAACTCTAGCAGCTTGGTGATAGTGACTGGAGAACTTTTGTCAATCACTCTCTTATCTGGAAGATTAACTCCCACTTGATTCAAGTGATTGAAGTACCCAGACATTCTGAGCACATGCTCACTAGCTGAGCTATTCTCCTCCATCTTGTAGGCAAAGATCTTGTCAAAGGTCTCAAACCACTCAACACGGGCATGAGCCTGAAATACCAATTTCAGCTCTTAGAACATCTCAAATGTTCCATGGCGTTCAAAACGCTTTTGGAGCCCCGACTCTAAGTCGTAAAGCATGGCACACCAAACTATCATGTAGTCATCAGAACGTGTTTGCCAGATGTTCACAACATCCACAGACGACGCTAGAGGGTTTGGCACACCGAGCGATGCATCAAGGACATAAGCCTTCTATGTATCAGTGAGGACAATCCTCAGACTACGGCCCTAGTATGCACAATTGCTTACAATATCTTTCAACTTAGTCTTTCTCTAGGAACATATTAAAACAAGGAGCTAAAGCACGAGCTATTAATCCACAATATAATTTGCAAAGACAATTTAGACTATGTTCATGATAATTAAATTCATCTAATCAAATTATTTAATGAACTCCCATTCAGATAGGCATCCCTCTAGTCATCTAAGTGATACATGATCTGAATCGACTAGGCCGTGTCTGATCATCATGTGAGACGGACTAGTCATCAACGGTGAATTGATCGCATCTACTATACGACTCATGTTCGACCTTTCGGTCTCCCGTGTTCTGAGGCCATGTTTGTACATGCTAGGCTCGTCAAGTCAACCTAAGTGTTTCGCATGTGTAAATCTGGCTTACACCCGTTGTATGCGAACATTAGAATCTATCACACCCAATCATCACGTGGTGCTTCGAAATAACGAACCTTCACAACGGTGCACAGTTAGGGAGAACACATTTCTTAAAATTTTAGTGAGGGTCATCTTATTTATGCTACCGTCGTTCTAAGCAAATAAGATGTAAACATGACAAACATCACATGAAAAATCATAAAGTGACATGATATGGCCAATATCATCTTGCGCCTTTGATCTCCATCTTCGAGGCGCAGCATGATCACCTTCGTCACCGGCATGACACTATGATCTCCATCGTCGTGTCTTCATGAAGTTGACTCGTCAACTATTACTTCTACTACTATGGCTAACGGTTAGCAATAAAGTAAAGTAATTACATGGCGTTTTTCATTGACATGCAGGTCATACAATAAATTAAGACAACTCCTATGGCTCCTGCCGGTTGTCATACTCATCGACATGCAAGTCGTGATTCCTATTACAAGAACATGATCAATCTCATACATCACACATATATATATATATATATATATATATATATATATATTATTCATCACATCCTTTTGGCCATATCACATCACATAGCATACCCTGCAAAAACAAGTTAGACGTCCTCTAATTGTTGTTGCATGTTTTACATGGCTGTTATGAGTTTCTAGCAAGAACGTTTCTTACCTGCGCAAAAGCCACAGTGGTGATATGCCAATTGCTGTTTACTCTTCATAAGGACCCTCTTCATCGAATCTGGTCCGACTAAAGTGGGAGAGACAGACACCCGCTAGCCACCTTATGCATCAAGTGCATGTCTGTCGGTGGAACCAGTCTCACGTAAGAGTACGTGTAAGGTCGGTTCGGGCCGCTTCATCCCACAATTCTGCCGAATCAAGATAATACTAGTAACGGTAAGAAAATTGACCAAATCATCTCCCACAACTACTTTGTGTTCTACTCGTGCATAGAATCTACACATAGACCTAGCTCATGATGCCACTGTTAGGGAACGTAGTAATAATTCAAAATTTTCCTACGTGTCACCAAGATCAATCTAGGAGATGCTAGCAACAATAGAGAAGGAGTGCATCTTCATACCCTTGAAGATCGCTAAGCGGAAGCGTTACAAGAATGCGGTTGATGGAGTCGTACTCGCGGCGATTGAAATCGCAGAAGATCCGATCCAAGCGCCGAACGGACGGCGCCTCCGCGTTCAACACACATACAGCCTGGGGACGTCTCGTCCTTCTTGATCCAGCAAGGGAAGAGGAGAAGTTGAGGGAGAACTCTGGCAGCACGATGGCGTAGTGGCGGTGGAGCTCGTGGTTCTCTGGTAGAGCTTCGCTAAGCACTACCGAGGAGGAGGAGGTGTTGGAGGAGGGAGGGGCTGCGCCAGGGAAGGGGTGCGGCTGCCCTCTCTCTCCCTCACTATATATAGGGGGGAAGGGGGGAGGAGGCGCCCTAGGGTTTCCCTAGGGGAGGGGCGGCGGCCACAGGGGAAACCCTAGATGGGTTTGGGCGCCCCCACCCCTAGAAAACTTACCCCCCAAGCCGGGAGGGGCGGCTGCCCTAGGGGAGGCGCCCCCACCTCTCCAGGTTATGTGAGATGGGGTGGGAGGGGCGCACAGCCCCTTAGTGGGCTGGTGTGCCCCCTCCCCTTGGCCCATAAGGCCCCCCAACGCTTGTCGGGGCCTCCGAAACACCTTTCGGTCACGCTGGTCATCACCTGTCACTCCCAGAACAACAGACTCCAATACCCTTCGTCCAATATATCGATCTTCACCTTCGAATCATTGTGGAGTTCCTCATCACGTCTGGGATCTCATCCAGGACTCCAAACAACCTTCGGTAACCACATACTATTTCCCATAACAACTCTAGTGTCACCGAACCTTAAGTGTGTAGACCTTACGGGTTCGTGAACCATGCAGACATGACCGAGGCACCTCTTCGGCCAATAACCAATAGCGGGATCTGGATACCCATATTGATCCCATATGTTCTACGATGATCTCATCGGATGAATCACGATGTCGGGGATTCAATCAATCCCATATACAATTCCCTCTGTCCATCGGTATGTTACTTGCCCGAGATTCGATCGTCGGTATCCCCATACTTCGTTCAATCTCATTACTGGCAAGTCTCTTTACTCATTCTGTAACGCATGATCCCCTGGCTAACTCCTTAGTCACATTGAGCTCATTATGATGATGCATTACCGAGTGGGCCCAAAGATACCTCTCCGTCATACAGAGCGAGAAATCCCAGTCTCGATTCGTGCCAACCCAACAGACACTTTCGGAGATACCTATAGTGCACCTTTATAGACACCCAGTTACGTTGTGACGTTTGATACACCCAAAGCATTCCTACGGTATCCAGGAGTTGCATAATCTCATGGTCTAAGGAAATGATACTTGACATTAGAAAAGCTCTAGCAAACGAACTACACGATCTTGTGCTATGCTTAGGATTGAGTTTTGTCCATCACATCATTCTCCTAATGATGTGATCCCGTTATCAATGACATCCAATGTCCATGGTCAGGAAACCATAACCATCTATTGATCAACGAGCTAGTCAACTAGAGGCTTACTAGGGACATGTTGTAGTCTATGTATTCATACATGTATTACGGTTTCCGGTTATTACAATTATAGCATGAACAATAGACAATTATCATGAACAAGGAAATACAATAATAACCATTTTATTATTGCCTTTAAGGCATATTTCCAACACCTTATTACCTATTTGTAACATCAATAGTCCAACCAAAAGCCCACAACTATTTATCAGGTAATCGAAGAAGCCTAACATGTAAATGTGATTCCATATGGCTAAAAAATACTCTACTACTTAAAGAATGTAAGGTTTCCATTTCACCTTTTTCCCACCACCACTTTGTTCAACAATTGTTTTCACGCCACATACATACATGTACACGTTGTCACATGTATGAACCAATTTCACACAAAAAAACCTAAAACTATTAATTAAAGAGTACTTTTTGCAAAGATCATTCCCATATCCACAGGTTGTGACAGGGGCGCACTGCATTAGCGCCACTTGTCACAACTTGGGAGTTTTCCCTTTTTGGTAGATTAGTTTATCAAAATAATTTTACCTCTTAAGCTGTGCGTTCAAATCTTGAACTATTTCACCATTGGTTTCCCTGCGTCGAGATCTTCAAATCAGATCTCATGTTAATAGGTTTCGATGAACTTTTTAGGTAAAATATCGGACAAAAAACGAACCGGGAGCACTTTTTTCCCTTTCCAAAGAGGCACACTCGCATAAGCAAGTCTGTGCCTCTCATGAAAGAAAAAGAAAGTGTTTCCCCTTAGTTTCCGAGGCATAGTTGTGCCTCTCACGGAAGTAAACCCGTGTCTCCACGAGAAGTAAATATGTGCCTCTCGCGGAAGAAAAAAATAAAATACATTTTTTTTCTGGGGTGTGTTTAGGGCACATCTAGATGTGCTATAGTTATTGCACATCCAAATGAGTGAATCAAGCATAAAGAGAAAAGGAAAAAAGAGAAAGAAAATATTCACACGAATCTTAATGTAAGATCAATGACATATAACTTAGATGTGTAATACTTATGGCACATCTAGATGTGCTTTAGCAAAACTGTTTTTTTCTGAAAGGCACGCAGAAGCAAATCCATGCATCCACGAGAAGTAAATTTGTGCCCCTCACGGGAGGAAAAACATTTTTTTTCTAGGAGGCGTGACGGTGCCTCTTGCGGAAGCAAATTGGTGCCTCCACGAGAAGTAAGTATGCGCCTCTCGTGGAAGTAAAAAAATTAGGAAAACATGTTTTTCCTTTTTTTTCAAGAAGCACGACTATGCCTCTCGCGGAAGCAAATCCATGCCTCCACAAAAAGTAAATGTGTGCCTCTCGCAGAGGAAAAATGTGTGTTTTTCCTTTCCAAGAAGCACGCCTCTCGCGAAAGAAAATCCATGCCTCCACGACAAATAAATCTGTGCCTCTCATAGAATAGAAAAGCGTATTGTTCTAGTCCAACCAAAAGCCCATAGCTATTTATCAAGAAACAAAAGAAGCATCACATGTAAATGTGACTCCACATGGCTAAAAAAATGTAAATGTGACTCCATGTGATTTCCATAAGTCTTTGGATTCCCTCCTATCCTCCATGCACTCACATGCTTCACCACTGTGTATCGCGCGAGGTTCGTTCACCGCACAAGAACCTATGGAATAAGTGCATGCGCCTTCTAGGATTTTCTTGAGGTTTTCGGCGGACGAGATGAGGAGAGGAAGACGCTGGAGAGGCCAAGGCAGGGAGCCCCAATTTTACACTCTCTGTGTTAAACAGTGCGTTGACGCACAGAGAGCCCTGAGGTGGGCCGGCCCGATATGAGGTATGAGGTCGGATGCTCCTCCAACGAGTTTCATTATTTTCTTTTGCTTTTCCAGTCCTTTAAAATATGACGGCTGGATATTTTAGTTCATGAACTTCAAATATTCTCAAATTTTAAAAATTTCATGTTCTAAAAATTTAAAATTGTTCTTGAATTCAAAAAATGTTGTAAAATATGAAAATGTTCTGGAATAAAACAATCTCAAATTTTAAAAGGTGTTCTCGAATAGCCAAAAGTGTCCACATTTTTTAAATGTTCTCAAATACAGAAAATATGCTCAAATATTAAAAATGATCTCTAATACCAATAATGTTCTTGAATTTTAGAAATATTCTTGAAATTTGATAAATTTTGTCAAATTCAAAAATCATGTATTTTAAAAAATAAATACCATATGAAATATGTGAGCATTTTTCGAAAAGGGGGCATTTATAAAAATTTGGAACATATTTTTATGTAAAATATAAAAGAGAAACGAGAAAAAAAAACCCAAATACTGGAACCAGAAAATAAAAGAACCAATAAAAGTAAAAGAAACCTTAGAAGAGCATTCTAAAAGGTTCCTAAAACCAACAAACATCGGATATGCATGGAACCTTCTCGTAACCCCACGTCTGTGTACGCTACCTAATTGGATCGCCTAGTTTTTTTTACTAGCTTCGCTCGTCTCTGTGTTTCCTTGACACTTAGACGCAGTGAGCGTCAAATATAAAACACCCTAGGAGAGATACATTGTATTTGTATGGTAGCATCGTTCATATGCACATACGCTACTACAGAACTGTTTATAGGTGAAAGCTTACTAGTGGTGAGTAGGCATGGGCACTGGCCACTTATCAGTGGCGAGCTCCACTTTGCGCCTGCCATCTAGTCCTAGATTAGCTATGGGTGTAATCTACCAGTGTCGGTGGCCACACTTGTAAGTGGAACCCCAAGCACATAACCTAGGTCGGTCGTACTATTTCCTCATTGGCTCATAGTTCCTCAAATTGCCATACCAATGT
>NC_057812.1:138048259-138050487 GCF_018294505.1 Triticum aestivum
TATCCACCTCCTCCCTTCTATCCTCTCCCTACCTCAGTCGACCAACCAACGACCGCGCGTGCGACGCGAGAGCGACTCCCTCTGGTGGATCCTGGTGCCGAGGAGGTGCTCCTGCACAATCTAGGTTGGGCCGTACTCTCCTTTGGACGCCGCCAGTGCTCACGTTAGGATGAACTCCGTAATTTTTCTAATAAATAAACCACGGTTATTATCAGTGATGGGCGCTTGTTGGTGCCCGGCACTGGTATGTGGGATACTGGCGGTCGGCTCCCTCCGCTCGCCACTGGTATCTGTATAACAGTGGCGGAGCAAGCATGTTCGGGGCCCGCCACTAGTGTAGTTTTTGCCCTTTTTAAAATATTTGTCCTTGAAACTTTTTAGGGTTTAAGGAATTTGTTTTTTTAGGATTTTATGGTATTGTATGAAAATTGTTTGAACTTTTTATGGTTCATTTGCTACATTTATGCATTTTATGGAAATCTATGTATTTAACTGGATATAATTCAAATTTGAACTGCAAATACATTAGAAAAATCCAAACGTTGTTAGAAAATCATATTGAAGGTAGTTACCATATACTCCCTCAGTTCCTAATTACCAGATGTTTTAGATATTTTGATGTGGACTGAATACGGATCGAAATGGGTGCACATACACACTCTACATACATGTGAATTGGAAAAAGCTAAAACATCTTATATTTAGGAACAGGGGGGTATTTGGGTCTTATGATACTAATGTTTTCTAATTTCAAACATATATATGAAAATATTTAAACACCAACTTTTTAAGTAAATGGTTTTTGAATTTTTGAAGACCTAAACTTTGCAGGATGTCATTGTCTGACATGTATAGTATGTGGTTAAATTTTATTTTGTTTTTAAAGTTAAGATGCAGATTGCTTATAAACCGAAGACGGCCTAGAGGCATGTCGCATATCAAACTAACCTATACTTTTTACAATCATTTCTTGCATATGACTTAAATATATAGCCGATAACTTAAATATGAATTTTCTTCTAGTTTGCGGGCATTTTTAATGTGCACGCATGCAAATTTTAATTATATACATTAAATGGCTAGAAATCCATTACATTTTCTTAAATGTCAAATTAATCCAAAAAATTCTCAAATGCTTACATGAAATTTACAGTGGTGTGTCTTCAACATGGAAAACGTTTCAAGGGGAAATGAAAAAAAAAGAGTTTCCCTTCAAAACTCATATTCTTCCTCGGAGATTCTTCAGTTTGTGTAACTCTCTCATATTTTAACAACAATCTCTAGGAGACATACTATGACATTATGCCAAGTTTCATATTTTTCAAACTTTATTTACATTTATTTTTAAAAATCAATTATATCCATTAAATACCGTAAAATTCATTTAGTGTCCTAAAAATTTAGATTAGCCCAAAAAAGTGCCAAACATTAAATGCTATGCACGTGATACTTAGCTCACTTTATATACTAGCAAGAAATTAAATGCTTGTTTAATACTAAAGTAGCAATGGTCAAACTGAAATTGTGAGCCGTCAGGTAAATAAATGAGATTAATTGCTTGGATCCTACAAGCTGACAATTTTATATGCTAGATTATACTAGATGCTTAATTGTGTTTTGGACATAATTATGTACTCCCTTCGTTCCTAAATATATGTCTTTTTAGAGATTCCAATATGGACTACATACAGAGCAAGACGAGTAAATCTACACTTTAAAATATGTTTATATACATTCGTATGCAGTCCATATTGAAATCTCTAAAACGACTTATATTTAGAAATGGAGGGAGTATTCGTTTCAGCCTTTGCTTTTAGATATTTTTGTGACGCCCGGATAATCATGCTACAGTAATCTCACGTTAATGGTGCCACATCACCTCTGTCACTGTAGTTAATCTTGGGTTAATTCGAAACCGCTTCAAAATTCAAATTCAAATTAATGTCAACAATAAAAGTTTTCAAAAATTGAAACAAAAATGTTCGGACAATGCCAAATATGGCATAGGCAATTATGGTGTAGATGACACAAATTTATAAATTGCTTAAATGCCCAAATTAAATAAAACAGAACATAAAAAAGAAAAGGAAAAGAAAGGGAAAAAGAAGAAACCCCCCTTCCCCCCTGGGCCGAAAGGCCCAGCTAGCCACCGCCCCTGCCACCTGGCCCACCCGGCCGAACGGGCCCGCCTCCCCCTGCCGCCTCCTTTCCCTATTCCCCCGACCCGG